>NC_091178.1:36233719-36448719 GCF_040958095.1 Procambarus clarkii | reverse complement strand
AATGGAAGGGGCTGAACGAGACATAAAACAGTTTTTCCGGATTGGCCAGTACAACAGAGACAAAAAGAGATTGATCAAGGTAGTATTCAAGAGCGAGGACATCAAAGAGGACATCCTAGTAAGGAAGAGCAAACTGAGGCATGCAAGGATCTACAAAGAGGTGTATGTTCAGAGGGACATGACCAGAGACGAGATAGTAAGGGCAGCAGATGCAAGGAAAAGGCGCAAGGAGAGGGAAGAGAGCCAGGGAATCTCAGCCTCCAACCCAGCAATCCCAGAGGGGAGTGGGGAACCCCAATCCAGCAACCTAGGAACCCCAGGGGGGAATGCAACACCCCAGCCCACCACCCAATAAGGCCCTCCCTACCCCCCAGCACAAACCCTTCCTTGCCCCTGCATAATGCCCATCATGAAACCCAAATCCTCCCCCTCCCCTTACCCCAAGTAGCCCCTGCTTTCCCAGCCCCTGGTCTTCTCCCTGCCCCAAGCAGGCCTGAGCAAGACCAAAGCCCTCTAACCCCCACTCCACCTCCCTCCAAACCCCTGTCAACTACACCGCAGAAGGGCGTGCCCTCTCCCCAAGCAATCCCTGCTCCCTCACCCCCAGGACTTCTTCCTGCCCCAAGCAGGCCTGAGGAAGACCTAAGCCCTCCACCCCCCACTCCACCTCCCCCTGAACCCCTGGCAACTACCTCACAGGAGGATGAGCCTACCCAAGTAGCAATGACCATAGAACAACCTCCTACACTTGTAGGGAGTGTGGGTGAAATTGGATATAAGAAAGTGAGCTTCAAGGTAATGTACTCAAACACTGATGGGATTACCAATAAAGCAAGTGAACTGGCAGAAAGGGTGCAAGAAGAAAACCCTGATGTAATAGGACTAACGGAAACAAAATTGTCAGGAGTCATAACAGATGCTGTGTTTCCAAAGGACTACTATATAGTAAGGAAAGAGAGGGAAGGGAGAGGAGGTGGAGGAGTGGCCCTGCTGATAAGGAAGGACTGGAGTTTTGATGAGATGGAAATTCCGGGCTGTGACGGATTCAGAGATTACATAACAGGAACTATAACAATGGGTGGACCTATGATAATAGTGGCAGTCATTTACAACCCTCCCCTAAATGACAGAAGACCTAGACAGGAGTTTGATAGGAACAACATGGCAACCATTAATATAATAGAGAGAGCAGCTTCAGTTGCCTGCAAGAATGGCTCAAGACTCTTAATCATGGGCGATTTCAACCATGGAAAGATAGACTGGGAGAATGGGGACCCACATGGTGGTGCAGATACGTGGCGAGCTAAACTCTTGGAAGTGGCAACAAGGAATTTTCTGAGCCAGCACGTCAAGGAACCCACAAGAGTGAGAGGCAATGATGAACCAGCTAGACTCGACTTGATATTCACCCTGAATGAGTCAGAAATAAGGGAAGTCAAAGTTGAAGCCCCCATAGGAATGAGTGACCACAGTGTACTGACCTTTGAGTACTTGGTGGAGGTAGGGATAACCTATCCAAGGATGGGAGCGGAGGGGAAAAGACTGAATTACCGAAGAGGAAAATATGAAGAGATGAGGAACTTCCTCAGGGGAATACCATGGGAAACCGAACTTAGAGACAAGAATGTGCAGATCATGATAGATTTTGTCACCCAAAAGTGCCACGAAGCTGCAGACAGGTTTATCCCCGTCCAAAAGGAGAAAAACGAAAAACAACAGAAAAACCCATGGTTGAACCAGGAATGTAAGGTTGCGAAACAACTGAGTAAAAGAACATGGAGAAACTACAGAAATAACAGAACACCAGAGAGCAGGGAGAGATACCAGAGGGCCAGAAATGAGTACCTCACAGTGAGGAGGGAAGCAGAGAGACAGTTTGAAAATGACATCGCGAGTAAAGCCAAGACCCAACCAAAGCTGCTCCACAGCCACATCAGGAGGAAAACAGCAGTGAAGGAACAAGTGATGAAGCTGCGGAAAGGGGAGAACAGATACACAGAGAATGACAAGGAGGTGTGTGAAGAACTCAACAAGAGATTCCAGGAGGTCTTCACAATAGAACAAGGAGAAGCCCCTGCACTAAATGAGGAAGAGGCAAACCAAGCAGCCTTGGAGGAATTTGACCTCACCAGTGATGATGTCAAAAGGTGTCTGCTGGAGCTGGATGTGACAAAGGCTGTTGGGCCTGACAGAATCTCACCATGGATACTAAAGGAAGGTGAAGAAGCACTAAGTGTGCCACTCTCTATGGTGTATAACAGGTCACTGGAAACAGGAGACTTACCAGAAAGTTGGAAGACAGCTAATGTGGTCCCAATATACAAAAAGGGTGACAGGCAAGAGGCACTGAATTACAGGCCAGTTTCCTTAACTTGTATACCATGCAAGGTGCTGGAGAAGATCGTGAGGAAAAGGCTCATAGAGCATCTGGAGGGAAATAACTTTGTAACGCACCACCAACATGGGTTCAGAGATGGTAAATCGTGCCTCACAGGTTTAATAGAATTTTATGACCAGCCAACGAAAATTAGGCAGGAAAGAGAAGGGTGGGCCGACTGCATTTTCCTGGATTGCCAAAAAGCCTTTGACACAGTACCCCATAAAAGGCTGTTAAAAAAGTTGGAGCAACAGGCAGGAGTAAAAGGGAAGGTTCTCCAGTGGATAAGGGAGTACTTAAGCAACAGGAAACAGCGAGTAACGGTGAGGGGGGAGGCATCAGAGTAGCGAGATGTCACCAGCGGAGTCCCACAGGGCTCAGTACTTGGACCCATCCTGTTTCTAATATATGTGAACGATCTTCCAGAGGGTATAGACTCATTCCTCTCGATGTTTGCTGATGATGCAAAAATTATGAGACGAATCAAGATGGATGAAGATAGACAGACACTACAGGATGACCTGGATAAACTGGAGGAATGGTCTAGAAAATGGTTGCTAAAGTTCAACTCGGGAGTGTGTAAGGTGATGAAATTAGGCGAAGGGAGCAGGAGGCTGAACACACGGTATCATCTGGGAGGGGAAATCCTGTAAGAGTCAAATAGAGAGAAGGATCTGGGGGTTGATATCACACCGAACCTGTTCCCAGAGGCCTACATCAAAATAATATCATCAGCGGCATATGCTAGACTGGCCAACATAAGAACTGCCTTCAGAAACTTGTGTAAGGAATCTTTCAGAACCCTGTATACCACTTATGTAAGACCAATCCTGGAGAATGCAGCTCCAGCCTGGAGTCCATACCTAGTTAAATACAAGACAAAGTTAGAGAAGATTCAGCGGTATGCCACCAGGCTCGTCCCGGAACTGAGAGGATTGAGCTACTAAGAAAGGCTAAAGGAGCTGAACCTCACATCCCTGGAAAACAGAAGAGTAAGGGGAGACATGATAACCACCTACAAAATTGTCAGGGGAATTGACAGGGTGGACAAAGACAAACTTTTCAACATGGGTGGGACACGAACAAGGGGACACAGGTGGAAACTTAGTACCCAGATGAGCCACAGAGACGTTAGAAAGAATTTTTTCAGTGTCAGAGTAGTTAATAAATGGAATGCACTAGGAAGTGATGTGGTGGAGGTTGACTCCATACACAGTTTCAAATGTAGATATGATAGAGCCCAGTAGGCTCAGGAATCTGTACACCAGTTGATTGACAATTGAGAGGCGGGACCAAAGAGCCAAAGCTCAACCCCCGCAAGCATAATTAGGTGAGTACACACACACACACACGCGCGCGCGCGTACATTATGTGAGAAATCTTTAAAGAATTCTGATAAAGAAAGAGATCTAGGGGTGGTTCTAGATAGAAAACTATCACCTGAGGACCACATAAAGAATATTGTGCGAGGAGCCTATGTCATGCTTTCTAACTTCAGAATTGCTTTTAAATACATGGATGGCGATATACTAAAGAAATTGTTCACGACTTTTGTTAGGCCAAAGCTAGAATATGCAGCGGTTGTGTGGTGCCCATATCTTAAGAAGCACATCAACAAACTGGAAAAGGTGCAAAGACATGCTACTAAGTGGCTCCCAGAACTGACGGGCAAGAGCTACGAGGAGAGGTTAGAGGCATTAAATATGCCAAAACTAGAAGACAGAAGAAAAAGAGGTGATATGATCACTACATACAAAACAGTAACAGGAATTGATAAAATCGATAGGGAAGATTTCCTGAGACCTGGAACTTTAAGAACAAGAGGTCATAGATTTAAACTAGCAAAACACAGATGCCGAAGATATATAAGAAAATTCACTTATCAAACAGAGTGGTAGATGGTTGGAACATGTTAGGTGAGAAGGTGGTGGAGGCCAAGACAGTTAGTAGTTTCAAAGTGTTATATGACAAAGAGTGCTGGGAAGACGGGACACCACGAGCGTAGCTCTCATCCTGTAACTACAGTTAGGTAATTACACACATATGCGGCCCCAGCATGGAGCCCGTACCTTGTCAAGCACAAGACGAAGCTGGAAAAAGTTCAAAGATATGCTACTAGACTAGTCCCAGAACAACGAAGCATGAGTTACGAGGAAAGGCTGCGGGAAATACACCTTACAACACTGGAAAACAGAAGAGCAAGGGGAGACATGATCACTACCTACAAAATCCTCAGGGGAATCGATCGGGTAGACAAGGATAAACTATTTTACACTGGTGGTACGCGAACAAGGGGACACAGGTGGAAACTGAGTACCCACATGAGCCACAGAGACGTTAGAAAGAACGTTTTCAGTGTCAGAGTAGTTATCAGATGGAATGCATTAGGCAGTGATGTGGTGGAGGCTGACTCCATACACAGTTTCAAATGTAGATATGATAGAGCCCAGTAGGCTCAGGAATCTGTACACCAGTTGATTGACAATTGAGAGGCGGGACCAAAGAGCCAAAACTAAACCCCCGCAAGCACAAATAGGTGAGTAAACACACACACAAACAGGGGAGCCAGTGGCCGAGCGGACAGCACGCTGGACACGTAATCCTGTGGTCCCGGGTTCGATTCCGGGCGCCGGCGAGAATCGATGGGCCGAGTTTCTTTCACCCTATGCCCCTGTTACCAAGCAGTAAATAGGTACTGATGTGAGATTTTTTTTCTACGCCTACCTCCCTTAGGAGGTGGACCTCAAGCATAAAGAACTGCACACTGCAGATATTTCTACTCTAAGCATGACACCAATAGAAAAAGGAAAAGCGGGAGCAAACCGCCAGGCTTCCACCACAAGGGTGAAAACCTATCCACTTGGGCCGTTGGTTCCTCCTAGTTAAAAAAGGACGTTAAAACCAATAAAGGGTAACCAACGGGTTCTCACACGAAATTTTACTTTGATGTGTGGCGCTATGAATTGGAATTCGAATTTCCCAAGAACAGCCGTCATTAAAAAAGATCATATTTACAGACAATCGCATAAAGCAGAACATGGGTGGAAAAGAATGGTTGAAGGGTTGACATCAAAGACCGTTTTCTATAACAAATTAACAATTTATTTACAAGAGACTAAACTACTGCAACATCGAGTTTACGTTACGTTAATGTCCATCAAGTGGCACTATAACAACAGCTAATTGGCAACGACTTCGGTCCATTGCTGTGCGGCTGCATACTGAACTAACCTGAACACAGGTGTGCCCACTGACGACGCAATATTGCAAACAAATAATTCTCAAGCCTTGTTTACACCACAGTGAGTGAATCGTTACGTTAGTGTCTATCCAGTGACATTGCAAAACAGCTATTCAACAGCCCCTCGCACTGAGGGCTGATTAAATGAATTAACTGAACAATGATGCTTATTGATGACGCAAGCTTGCAATCAATATTATCACGGCTTCACGGTGAACTGATACTATAATCACAATCTTGCGGGTCCTCCAACCCCCCAGGCGAGATACCCACGTAATTAGGCGGGTAGTCCAACACTGACTCCCCCTATCACAATCAAATGTGAACACTCCTTGCAGCTCCATGCAAGAAGCTGCAGATGTAAACAAAGCCAGGCAAGGTGGGATTCTGAGACACTTCTCCAGTAATCCCTAAGTTACTTTCCTCGTCTCCAGACGATAAACAAAAGAAATTGCCTTAATCGATTACAAAATTGATTATGTGATTAATTTTGTTAATTGACTGTCCACAGCAGTCAGCAACAAAGTACTTTACGTTAATCATCAACACTTGTCTCTCTTAGCACAAGTCAACTTGTTAACAATAACTCAAAGTCTCTTAAATTACATCACACTTGACTCCTTTCAAGTATTCAGTGAGTTATTCCTAATTTATGTCAAACGGACAACTAATTAAATCCCAATTGAGTTACGTTAACTAAGCCTACCACTAACTTGGTAGCTTCTCAACAGTCTGTGTCAAACTTTACTTTAATGAGCATTAATTACCCTAATTAACTCCGAGCAATTAATTAACTGTCACCAGGACCGATAAATAATTATACATAAATACGTCTCACTCCGCACTGCCTAAGCAGGTCTCATCAAACACTGTGAATTCACGGACGAGGTGTTAATTACCCTAATTAACATGAGTGCATCTTAATCCACTGTCACCAGACAGGATATGATTAATATAACCAGTTATGCTATCTCCATGACCTCGTTTTACCGATTCGTCAAGACCTTTGACGTTAATTACTCCACTAATTATCATGAGCCACTAATTGCTGTACCACAGACAGGTACTTAGACTCGAGCAAATTACGTTAACACAAATACTGTCAGACCTTGACAGTTCCTCCCCAATATGTGAATTCATGATGAGAATGCTAATTACACAATTAGCTAGAGTGGTCAATTAGTTGTCACACTGATAATTAATTGCACCTGAAAAGTATCTCAACAAGCTCAACACAGTTTCCCTTAACAGGTCTCTCTCATTACGTAATGTGCAACCCCTCATGACGTTAATTACCCCAATTACCTCTCACTGAATCCTTAAGTGCTCAACACAACTTAAAGAACACAAAGTAACCCCCCAGGTTACATAGGTCACACTTACAGTGGCATAAAAAAATAAATGCACAGCCCACATACGGTTGCAGCTCTCTGCATCACGGTAATTACTGTACCCTCACAGTAATGACACACGGTTAGGCAACAACAAAAGTATACCTACATTACTGCCCCTTCTAATCTTGCATCAGTTGCAAGGAACTACTGTGTGAATCACTACTCTAGCAAAACAATCTACTCTAATAAAAGACACCGTCGCTACACTGACATCTGGCACTAATTCTCATAATTAGGCAGATTAACCAATCAATTGCTTGCTCTCTCATTAAGTACTGTGAATTCCCCTGAATAATCAAAGGGACCTCCTTAAATCCTCAACACAGCTCCTAGGGCAGTAATATAGCGTATACCAAACAACAACACTGCCCAAACACACAAACAAAATGATGCCGTAAGCATACCCCACATGCTAATGACATCATTAGGCAATCAGTCAGCAATCACAATTACTGACTCACCACACAACACCGTAATAATATACAAACAAATGAAACACATGGAAATGGTACACACTAATCAATGATCATAAATCAAGTAGCTTACCCATCATGCATCCCCAACAACATGAGATACATACACACACACACATACACACACATATTAATAGGATAACGACAGCAGCGTACTCTACACTGGCAAAAGTTAGAACATCATTCAGAAACCTAAGTAAGGAGGCATTTAGGGCGCTTTACACTGCCTATGTAAGGCCAGTCTTAGAGTATGCCGCCTCATCATGGAGTCCCCATCTGAAGAAGCATATAATGAAACTGGAAAAGGTTCAGAGGTTTGCAACGAGACTCGTCCCAGAGCTACGAGGGATGGGGTATGAGGAGCGCCTGAGGGAACTGTGCCTTACGACACTAGAAAGAAGAAGGGAGAGGGGGGACATGATAGGAACGTATAAGATACTCAGAGGGATTGACAGAGTGGACATAGACGAAATGTTCACACGGAATAGTAACAGAACGAGAGGACATGGATGGAAGCTTGAAACTCAGATGAGTCACAGAGATGTTAGGAAGTTTTCTTTTAGCGTGAGAGTAGTGGGGAAATGGAATGCACTTCAGGAACAGGTTGTGGAAGCAAATACTATTCATAATTTTAAAACCAGGTATGATAGGGAAATGGGACAAGAGTCATTGCTGTAAACAACCGATGCTCGAAAGGCGGGATCCAAGAGTCAATGCTCGATCCTGCAGACACAACTAGGTGAGTACAACTAGGTGAGTACACACACACACGCACACACACACACACTTTGACACAGTACCCCATAAAAGGCTGTTAAAAAAGTTGGAGCAACAGGCAGGAGTAAAAGGGAAGGTGCTCCAGTGGATAAGGGAGTACTTAAGCAACAGGAAACAGCGAGTAACGGTGAGGGGGGGAGACATCAGAGTGGCGAGATGTCACCAGTGGAGTCCCTTGGCTCAGTACTTGGACCCATCCTGTTTCTAATATATGTGAACGATCTCCCAGAGGGTATAGACTCATTCCTCTCGATGTTTGCTGATGATGCAAAAATTATGAGAAGAATCAAGACGGATGTAGATAGACAGAGACTACAGGATGACCTGGATAAACTGGAAGAATGGTCTAGAAAATGGCTGCTAAGGTTCAACTCGGGAAAGTGCAAGGTGATGAAATTAGGCGAAGGGAGCAGGAGGCTGAACACAAGGTATCATCTGAGAGGGGAAATTCTGCAAGAGTCAAATAGAGAGAAGGATCTGAGGGTTGATATCACACCGAACCTGTCCCCAGAGGCCCACATCAAAAGAATATCATCAGCGGCATATGCTAGACTGGCCAACATAAGAACTGCCTTCAGAAACTTGTGTAAGGAATCTTTCAGAACCCTGTATACCACTTATGTAAGACCAATCCTGGAGTATGCAGCTCCAGCCTGGAGTCCATACCTAGTTAAACACAAGACAAAGTTAGAGAAGATTCAGCGGTATACCACCAGGCTCGTCCCGGAACTGAGAGGATTGAGCTACGAGGAAAGGCTAAAGGAGCTGAACCTCACATCCCTGGAAAACAGAAGAGTAAGGGGAGACATGATAACCACCTACAAAATTCTCAGGGGAATTGACAGGGTGGACAAAGACAAACTCTTCAGCACGGGTGGGACACGAACAAGGGGACACAGGTGGAAACTTAGTACCCAGATGAGCCACAGAGACGTTAGAAAGAATTTTTTCAGTGTCAGAGTAGTTAATAAATGGAATGCACTAGGAAGTGATGTGGTAAGGCTGACTCCATACACAGTTTCAAATGTAGATATGATAGAGCCCAGTAGGCTCAGGAATCTGTACACCAGTTGATTGACAGTTGAGAGGCGGGACCAAAGAGCCAAAGCTCAACCCCCGCAAGCACAATTAGGTGAGTACACACACACACACACATATATATATATATATATATATATATATATATATATATATATATATATATATATATATATATATATATATATATATATATATATATATATATATATATATATATATTATTAAATATGACCGAAAAAGTAAGATTAATAATTCTAACACGAATTTTCTCTATCTTTCTTACGTTTCTTTTCACTGTTGATGGTAATTCAAAGATCAATTCTCCAAAATTCATTTTTATTTCTAGTCTGACACGACACTTAAGCGCGTTTCGTAAAACTTATTACATTTTCAAAGACTTTAGTTTACAAACACACAACTGAAACTGAATAGAGCTTACACATCTTCGATTTTATATCTACATTTGGATGAGGTGGATGAGGTGAAAACAAACTTTCAACAATGGGTATTGAATGGGTATTAAATTCAAACACAAGACAGAACACGAAACAATGGGTATTGAATGGAAGTAATTGTAGAAAGCCTATTGGTCCATATTTCTTGATGCTTCTATATTGGAGCGGAGTCTTGAAGTGGGTAGAATATAGTTGTGCATTAATTGGCTGTTGATTGCTGGTGTTGACTTCTTGATGTGTAGTGCCTCGCAGACGTCAAGCCGTCTGCTATCGCTGTATCTATCGATGATTTCTGTGTTGTTTGCTAAGATTTCTCTGGTGATGGTTTGTTTGTGGGAAGAGATTATATGTTCCTTAATGAAGCCCTGTTGTTTATGCATCGTTAAACGCCTGGAAAGAGATGTTGTTGTCTTGCCTATATACTGGTTTTTTGAGGCTTACAGTCCCCAAGAGGGCATTTGAAGGCATAGACGACGTTGGTCTCTTTTTAAAGCGTTCTGCTTTGTGTCTGGAGAATTTCTCATGAGTAGGCTGGCCGTTTTTCTGGTTTTATTGTAAATCGTCAGTTGTATCTTCTGATTTTGGTCTGTAGGGATAACGTTTCTATTAACAATATCTTTCAGGACCCTTTCCTCTGTTTTATGGGCTGTGGGAAAGAAGTTCCTGTAAAATAGTCTAATAGGGGGTATAGGTGTTGTGTTGGTTGTCTCTTCAGAGGTTGCATGGCGTTTCACTTTCCTTCTTATGATGTCTTCCACGAAACCATTGGAGAAGTCGTTGTTGACTAGGACCTGCCTTACCCTACAGAGTTCTTTGTCGACTTGCTTCCATTCTGAGCTGTGGCTGAGAGCACGGTCGACATAAGCGTTAACAACACTCCTTTTGTACCTGTCCGGGCAGTCACTGTTGGCATTGAGGCACATTCCTATGTTTGTTTCCTTAGTGTAGACTGCAGTGTGGAAACCTCCTCTCCTTTCCATGACTGTTACATCTACAAAGGGCAGCTTCCCATCCTTCTCCATCTCGTAAGTGAAACGCAACACAGAACTCTGCTCAAATGCCTCCTTCAGCTCCTGCAGATGTCTGACATCAGGTACCTGTGTAAAAATGTCGTCAACATACCTGCAGTATATGGCCGGTTTATTAGGCAATGACAACAACATCTCTTTCCAGGCGTTTAACGATGCATAAGCAACAGGGCTCCATTAAGGAACATATAATCTCTTCCCACAAACAAACCATCACCAGAGAAATCTTAGCAAACAACACAGAAATCATCGATAGATACAGCGATAGCAGGCGGCTTGACGTCTGCGAGGCACTACACATCAAGAAGTCAACACCAGCAATCAACAGCCAATTAATGCACAACTATATTCTACCCACTTCAAGACTCCGCTCCAATATAGAAGCATCAAGAAATATGGACCAATAGGCTTTCTACAATTACTTCCATTCAATACCCATTGTTTCGTGTTCTGTCTTGTGTTTGAATTTAATACCCATTGTTGAAAATTTATTTTCACCTCATCCACCTCACCCAAATGTAGATATAAAATCGAAGATGTGTAAGCTCTATTCAGTTTCAGTTGTGTGTTTGTAAACTAAAGTCTTTGAAAATGTAATAAGTTTTATGAAACGCGCTCAAGTGTCGCGTCAGACTAGAAATAAAAATGAATTTTGGAGAATTAATCTTTGAATTACCATCAACAGTGAAAAGAAACGTAAGAAAGGTAGTGAAAATTCGTGTTAGAATTATTAATCTTACTTTTTCGGTCATATTTAATAATATATGTCTACAGGAAAGACTGCTACCAAAATATACTAATATATATATATATATATATATATATATATATATATATATATATATATATATATATATATATATATATATGTCGTACCTAGTAGCCAGAACGCACTTCTCAGCCTACTATGCAAGGCCTAATTTGCCTAATAAGCCGAGTTTTCATGAATTAATTGTTTTTCGACTACCTAACCTACCTAACCTAACCTAACCTAACTTTTTTTGCTACCTAACCTAACCTAACCTATAAAGATAGGTTAGGTTAGGTTAGGTAGGGTTGGTTAGGTTCGGCTATATATCTAAGTTAATTTTGACTCCAATAAAAAAAAATTGACCTCATACATAATGAAATGGGTAGTTTTATCATTTCATAAGAAAAAAAATAGAGAAAATATATTAATTCAGGAAAACTTGGCTTATTAGGCAAATCGGGTCTTTCATAGTAGGCCGAGAACTGTGTTCTGGCTACTAGGTACGACATATATATATATATATATATATATATATATATATATATATATATATATATATATATATATATATATATATATAATATATATCACTAGAGATAATTATACATAAATATACGGACCTCAGGGTGTCCACTGACAACCCTACTACACTGGTCTGCCTACTTCTGTAAATGATATAATTAACATGCCGCAACATGGCATTAATCTTGACTCTGAACGATATATATTGAATCGACAGATCAACAATCACTTATATGGGAGAAATATCTACAATGACCGGTTTACCTACTCGAGTCAGTCTACACACAAAATATATCTATACATCTACATGTGTGGTTCTGTATACACTCACGTCACTACACAGTCACCTTGACGTCAGTACAGACAGCTGCCTCTCAGCTGTTTCCCTCGCCTGGCAGGCCCTATGGGACAACACAGCTGGTACCGGAATTAACATCAGTCCTGAGACACTTTAACTTACATTACATAATAATGAGTACTCACGTTACCACTCTCTTACATTCACTCCCCCGGTCACAATCACACTTGCTGAAGAACACCTAGCTAGCTCCCACGTGCTTCAACTAGGTGTGGCCAAAGGGGGTGGCCAAGGCATGTGGTCATCACGTGGCCCAAGGGGGGTGGCCACGGGGTAGCACGAGACGGTCGCAGCACCCCACGCAGGATGAGGGGGCACGCGGGGTGACTGGTGTGGTCCACAGGCGGGTGGCCAGGGTGTGGCTATCGCGTGGCCCCCACGGTGTCTTGCCACAGAGCAGTTGCCTCAGGCTGGGGGCAGCCTCAGGCTGGGGGCGGCCTCAGGCGTACACAACGTGGGTGGCAGATTCACTCACACGCCCACACACACCACGAGCGGAGGTTGCTCGTACATCAGGTGTGATAATGGCGGGCGACACAACATGGCGGACATGGCAAGGTGGAATTTCAAAGTCCAACAGCAGTCTGTAATCTCACCTCAATTACACTGTGAGGCCCGGCCCTATTCCACCAATTGTCCGTTAACATAGACAGGATAACACATAACACCAGATGTGAGCAACCACATATGATACACCACGAGGCTTGCCTGGTGCCTCATGGGTGAACACTGTCTCCTAGAGTCTTACACAGTTCTTTCCTTACTCCTTGGCACAAGATCACGTAAATTGGATCCAGACACGGTCCACAATGGCAGGATTACCTTGTGCGATGAATAATGAAGATAACACGGCGATAATGTGGGGTAGAGGTGGCAGACACGCCACCCCGACCTTCATGGGCATACAGCCTGCTTACTCGCCCTCCAAGGCGAGCAAGATTTGACTCGAGATTTGGCGGGCCAGGGAAATTCAAAATGCCCGTCTCCCCCCCCCACCTTGTCTTGACCAATCAGAACAAAGCCAGCAGAGCCTATTGTGCCGCTTTCAATTACAGCCGTTCACGCCTAAACATCACCTCGAGGCTGAAATGCCTAGACCAATCACAGACGAGACGCCTTGAGGCGTTCCATGATGTCACAAGGCGGAGGAGGCCTAGGTGAGAGAGGCGACGTTCACCCCTCTGTTCCCCCCCCCCTCATGAAACTATTGGCTAGCGAGTGCAAGTGCCCTCTCATACCACACTCACTCTCACAAGTCCCATTTATCAGAAAACAAGATTAATTCTGCAACTCTTTCTACAGAGCAGTCACAGACTCATGGCTAGTCTTAAAAGATACCCCTAAGCATAAGCTTTCATCCAACACCACACAAGTGCTGGAAGTTTGAAAACTTCCTGTCTAGAGTCCACCCTACACTCTAGCCTATCTAGAAAACTAGCTGAGGGAATTTCCATTCCCTCACACCTGGGAGTTAGTCAGCTGTCACGGGCTGCTTCCTGGGGTGTGTAGGGTGTTGAGAGAAAAAAAATAGTAGCAGTAGAAACAGTTGGTTGAGAGGCGGGCTGAAAGAGCAGAGCTTAACCCCTGCAAGCACAATTCGGTGAATGCAACAAGGTGACTACACACGCACACACACAGGAGGCACTGAACTTCAGGCCAGTGTCCCTAACCTGCATACCATGCACGCTGATGGAGAAGATTGTGCGAAGAAAGCTAGTGGAACATCTGGAGCGAAGAACTTTGTAACCCAGCATCAACATAGGTTCAGGGTTGGCAAGTCATGCCTCCTGGGTTAATTGAATTCTACGATCAAGCAACAAAAATCAGGCAAGAGAGAAAAGGGTGGGCAGACTGCATACTTTTGGATTGCCACAAAGCCTTAATACAGTACCACACAAGAGGCTAGTGAAAAAGCTGGAGATGCAGGCTGGAGTGAAAGGGAAGGTACTCCATTGGATAAGGGAATACCTAAGCAATAGATGACAACGAGTCACTGTGAGGGGTGAGGTATCAGATTGGCGAGACGTCACAAGTAGAGTCCCACAGGGTTCAGTCCTTGGACCTATACTGTTCCTGATATATGTAAATGATCTCCCAGAGGGTATAGACTCGTTTCTCTCAATGTTTGCTGATGATGCAAAAGTTATGAGAAGGACTGAAACAGAGGATGATAGTAGGAGGCTACAAGATGACCTAGACAGACTGAATGAATGATCCAGCAAATGGTTGCTAAAGTTCAACCTGAGTTAATGCAAAGTATTGAAACTAGGCGGTGGAAACAGGAGGCCAGACACAGGATAATGAATAGAAGATGAAGTACTTCATGAAACGGACAGAGACAAAGATCAAGGAGTTGATATCACACCAAACCTGTCTCCTGAAGCCCACATAAAAAGATTATGTCTGCGGCCTATGCGAGGCTGGCTACCATTAAAATAGCCTTCAGGAACCTGTGTAAGGAATCATTCAGAATCTTGTATATGACATATATAAGACTAATCCTGGAGTATGCGGCCCCAGCATAGAGTCCGTACCCTGTCAAGCACAAGACGAAGCTGGAAAAAGTTCAGAGGTATAGCACTAGACTAGTCCCAGAACTAGGAGGCATGAGTAACGAGGAAAGACTGCGGGGAATGCACCTTACGACACTGGAAGACAGAAGAGTAAGGGGAGACATGATCACTAACTACAAAATCCTCAGGGGAATTGACAGGGCAGACAAGGATAAACTATTTAACACTGGTGGTACTCGAACAAGGGACACAGGTCGAAACTGAGTACCCAAATGAGCGACAGGGACGTTAGAAAGCACTTTTTCAGTGTCAGAGTAGTTAACAGGTGGAATGCATTAGGCAGTGATGTGGTGGAGGCTGACTCCATACACAGGTGGAGGCTGACTCCATACACAGTTTTAAATGTAGATGTGATAGAGCCCAGTAGGCTCAGGAATTTGTACACCAGTTGATTGACGGTTGAGAAGCGGGGGCCAAACAGCCAAAGCTCAACCCCCGCAAGCACAACTAGGTGAGTACACACAAACACACACCTGATAGCCTGGTGGATAGCGCGTAGGATTCGTAATTTTGTGGTGCGGATTTGATTCCCGCACCAGGCAGAAACAAATGGGCCAAGTTTCTTTCACCTTGAATGCCCTTGTTACCTAAAAAAGAGAGAGAAAAAATGTAGTAGTTAGTAAACAGTTGACAGTGTAGAAGCGGGCCAAAAGAGAAAAGCCCAACCCCCAGCAAAAACACAACTAGGTGAATACACACACACAAACATGTGTGTTGTGATCATCATCATGTGATGATCATGATCATCTAGCATATGCCGCTGATGATCAAAAGGATATCATCAGCGGCCTATGCTAGACTGGCCAATATAAGAACTGCCTTTAGAAACTTGAGTAAGGAATCGTTCAGGACCCTGAATACCAATTACGTAAGACCAATCCTGGAGTGTGCAGCTCCAATCTGGGGTCCATACCTAGTTAAACACAAGACAAAGTTAGAGAAGATTCAGCGGTGTGCCACCAGACTGGTCCCGGAACTGAGAGGTATGAGCTACGAGGAAAGGCTAAAGGAGCTGAACCTCACATCCCTGGAAAACAGAAGAGTAAGGGGAGACATAATAACCACCTAAAAATTGTCAGGGGGAATTGACAGGGTGGACAAAGACAAACTCTTTAGCACGGGTGAGACACGAACAAGGGGACACAGATGGAAACTTAGTACCAAGATTAGCCACAGTGACATTAGAAAAAAAAATCAGTGTCAGGGTAATTAACAAATGGAATGCATTAAGTAGTTTTGGGGTGGAGGCTGACTCCATACACAGTTTCAAATGCAGATATGATAGAGCCCAGTAGGGTCAGGAATCTGTACACCAGTTGATTGGCAGTTGAGAGGCGAGACCAAAGAGCCAGAACTCAACCCTCACAAACACAACTAGGTGAGTACACACACTCTCAAGAACACACACACACACACGCACACACACACACACACACACACACACACACACACACACACACACACACACACACACACACACACTTGGATAGAGCGCAGGACTCGTAATTCTGTGGCGCGGGTTCGATTCCCGCACGAGGCAGAAACAAATGGGCAAAGTTTCTTTCACCCTGAATGCCCCTGTTACCTAGCAGTAAATAGGTACCTGGGAGTTAGTCAGCTGTCACGGGCTGCTTCCTGGGGTGTGTGTGTGTGTGTGTGGTGTGAAAAAAAAAAAAAAAAAAGTAGTTAGTGTAGTTAGTAAACAGTTGATTGACAGTTGAGAGGCGGGCCGAAAGAGCGAAGCTCAACCCCCGCAAAACACAACTAGGTGAATACACACACACACACACACACGCACACACACACACACACACACACACAATGCAGCCCCAGCATGGAGTCCATATCTGGTCAAGGATAAGACTAAACTGGAAAAAGGTTCAAAGGTTTGCCACCAGACTAGTACCTGAGCTGAGAGGTATGAGCTACGAGGTGAGACTACGGGAATTAAACCTCACTTCGCTGGAAGACAGAAGAGTTAGGGGGACATGATCACCACATTCAAGATTCTGAAGGGAATTGATAGGGTAGATAAAGACAGTCTATTTAACACAAGGGGAACACGCACAAGGGGACACAGGTGGAAACTGAGTGCCCAAATGAGCCACAGAGATATTAGAGAGAACTTTTTTAGTCTCAGAGTGGTTGACAAATGGAATGCATTAGGAGGTGATGTGGTGGAGGCTGACTCCATACACAGTTTCAAGTGTAGATATGATAGAGCCCAATAGGCTCAGGAATCTGTACACCTGTTGATTGACGGTTGAGAGGCGGGACCAAAGACCCAGAGCTCAACCACCGCAAACATAACTAGGTGAGTACAACTAGGTGAGTACACACACACACACACAAGAACACACTCAAACACACACACACACTGGGGGTCGATATCACACCGAACCTGTTCCCAGAGAACCCACATCCAAAGGATATCATTAGCGGCATATGGTAGACTGGCCAATATAAGAACTGCCTTTAGAAACTTGTGTAAGGAATCGTTCAGGACCCTGTATACCACTTATGTAAGCCCAATCCTGGAGAATGCAGCTCCAGCCTGGAGTCCATACCTAGTTAAACTCAAGACGAAGTTAGAGAAGATTCAGAGGTATGCCACCAGACGGTCCCGGAACTGAGAGGAATGAGTTACAAGGAAAGGCTAAGGGAGCTGAACCTCACAAGCCGGGAAAACAGAAGAGTAAGGGTAGACATGATAACCACCTACAAAATTTTCAGGGGAATTGACAGGGTGGACAAAGACTAACTCTTTAGCGCAGGTGGAACACGAACAAGGGGACACAGGTGGAAACTTAGTACCCAGATGAGCCACAGAGACGTTAGAAAGAATTTTTTTAGTGTCAGGGTAGTTAACAAATGGAAGGCATTAAGTAGTGTTGTGGTGGAGGCTGACTCCATACACTGTTTCAAATGTAGATATGACAGAGCCCAGTAGGCTCAGGAATCTGTACACCAGTTGATTAACAGTTGAGAGGCGGGACCAAAGAGGCAGAGCTCAATCCCCGCAAACACAACTAGGTGAGTACATACACAGTCACGTCTCGAGGGAGATAGTCACGTTACGCCGCGTTCGCCAATAAGGCTTCATATTTCGGGACATCAGAGGGATACACGGGAAATTCGGTGTTCAGTGATAATACAAAGTGCAACACACCAATTGGAAACTAGCAAATTTATGGATTGTGTCTGATAGTAAATATTAGACAAGTTCAGGGGTACGACATCAGTGCCAGGACAAGCATGTGCGCCACTGCATGGTCAGAGTATACACAACTAGATGTGATAGTGAAGATCATAACAAATAGTGAATAGGATAGTGAAGAAGTGATTCTAAACGTGTAGCATTAGAACTATATCGGTGCAAAGAGGAACGAGAAACAGAGTACTGGCGATAGATTGGAGGAGGGATCTACGTCTGGCAGCGGCGTGGATGGAGACAGCAGGCCCACACACGACTGTCAATAGAACTTTTAACACCTCTTTGCGCTGTGGGATGTTTTGAATTGGCAGTACGGTAAAGCCTCTCAAAAGTCAGTCAAACGGTGTACAGTATTATTGATTTTTAATAGTTAGTCTTGGATATAAGTTAACAAACGGAAACGAACCTTAAGGGAAACGTTCAGCTCATGTGGGGACTAGTTTTCGGATACCCAAGTGTGAAAAAAAACACTACGCCCTACACCGAGACAACTCCCCACCCCCTCCCACCATAGCACCAACAGTACACACACAGCCTCCCACCCATAGGGCCCATACCCTCCCATAACCTTCCCACTTTAATCCACCCTACACACCCTTACCATCCCCTCCTTCTCGCCCACCTCCCCCCCCCCCAATACACACACACACACCTCTTTCTCTCTCTCTCTCTCTCTCTCTCTCTCTCTCTCTCTCTCTCTCTCTCTCTCTCTCTCTCTCTCTCTCTCTCTCTCTCTCTCTCTCTCTCACTCCTAGGGAAAACATGGCAGGAACACGAACTCGGGGTGACAAACGCAAGAGGACAATCATGGCTGGAACAAACTCAAAGGATGGGGTGGAACAGGAAGCCTGGATGAAGGGTGTATTCCAGCAAATGTGGGTATGAATTCAGTGAAGGACTGAGGGTAATGAGGGAGACAGGTGGTATTCATGAGCGAAATCACGAAAGAGGAACTGTTAGCAAGGAAGAGCGGTCTAGTTAAGGAGCCGGTCGGCCGAGCGTACAGCACGCTGGACTTGTGATCCTGTGGTCCCGGGGTCGATCCCAACCGGCGAGAAACAATGAGCAGAGTTTCTTTCACCCTATGCCCGTGTTACCTAGCAGTTAAATAGGTACCTGGGTGTTAGTCAGCTGTCACGGGCTGCTTCCTGGGGGTGGAGGCCTGGTCGAGGACCGGACCGTGGGGACACTAAAGCCCCGAAATCATTTCAAGATAAACTCAAGATAACCTCAAGATAACAGTACCACACAAGAGGCTAGTGAAAAAGCTGGAGATGCAGGCTGAAGTGAAAGGGTAGGTACTCCATTGGATAAAGTAGTACCTAAGCAACAGAAGACAACGAGTCAGTGTGAGGGGTGAGGTCTCAGATTGGCGAGACGTTACAAGGGGAGTCCCGCAGGGGTCAGTCCTTGGACCTATACTGTTTCTGATATTTGTAAATGATCTCCCAGGGGGTAATGACTCGTTTCTCTCAATGTTTGCTGATGATGCAAAAATTACGAGGAAGATTGAAACAAAGGATGATAGTGCAGGTAGTGCAGTGCAAATTGCAGGTAAAGGATAATATTCAGAGGTTAAGAATGGAAAAAAATATTCACAGAAAATGAAAACGAAATGTGTAAAATATTAAACAAAAAGTTCCAAAGTGTGTTTGTACAAAATGAAATCTTCAGGGAACCAGACACAATAAGAATTCCAGAGAACAGCATAGAGGACATAGAGGTGTCTAGAGACGAAGTGAAGAAAATGCTAAAGAAGCTAAGTAAGAACAAAGCAGTTGATCCAGATGGAATTTCACCATGAGTTCTGAGAGAATGTGTACCTGAGCTCAGCATTCCACTTCAACGGATTTTTCAGGCATCCCTGTGTAAAGGAGTTGTAGCTGATAGTGGAAAAAGGCTAACATCGTCCCAATCTACAAAAGTGGCAGCAGCGAAGACCCCCTTAATTATAGACCTGTATCATTGACAAGTGTAATAGTCAAAATATTGGAAAAAATAATTAAAACCAAAAGGGTAGAACACCTGGAGAAAAAGATATAATATCAGACAGACCGTATGGTTTTCGATCTGGAAGATCCTGAGTAACGAAATTACTCAGTTTATGTAAGAGTTTTTGAGAATGGAATAAAATGAAATTGGTATAAGGAATTTAGCTCGGAAAATTTCTAAGAATTTTCTTTATTCTTTAACCTTTATTCCTGTCGTGATATTCAACTAGGTCACCTGAGGAAGGACTTGCTTAGCTAACACACCAGTGTAGTAAGCAGCTCATTCTTCACTTTGGGACCATGTATGAACAATTGACTAGGCGCGAGCAAACGCCGAGACCCCAATGAAAATTGAAATCCCCTCCACTTGGGTGACGACCTTCGCCATTCGCCGAAGCGAATCTAGTGAGTAGGTCACGGGCTCTCACAACAATAATGTATTGTTGTGTGGTGCCGTATATTTGGTTCAAAACTCAGAATCAGTCTCAATTTTATTAGTCGAGTGTGAAGAACATTTGCATAACAATAATAATGTGTGGGGTGTAACGAAAAGACAGTGTTAACTATAACAACTTAGTTTATTCAATAAAGTACTAACTACTACAACAAAACAAAAAGAAATGTCAATGACGTTACTCGAAATCCTTCCTGTGACACTATTAATGACAGCTAGACACCAGCCCCTCGGACTGCATAATGAACTAACTCGAACATAAGCGTGACCACAGAGGAATCAACAAGAAACAAGAACTAACAGATCTATAATCACAATTACAACAAATGACACAGTAGGTTCTGAAACACGTCTCCAGTAACCTCCTAACTGTTATACGCCTCAGTGCAGTCTACTCCTGCAATAGCAGTTGCAATGCAGTCAAATCAGTAGTCTTTCAATGACAACAATAACTAATGGGTTCACTGGCAACTCCAGCACCCTTCCTCAAATTACTCCGAACGTTAACACTCCGTCCCACGGACGATCAACAATCAATAACAATTGATTTACGTTAATAACACAATAACATTTACGTTAAATTAATAACTCTTACAACTGTCACTAGTAACGCGGAAATTACACAACACTCTACCCATCGAGCATTTAGTGAGAAAATCCCATTAATCCCTGTACTACCAGACAGCTGATTAATCTCTTTACTAGTTACGTTAAGTTACGTTAATCGGTTACTAATCACTCAGCGATGGTAAACTCTGATTTACAACGTCCAAAGTGCTAAGAGAAGGGTAATCACTCGTGATTACCTTTAGAGTAATTAATTACTATCCTCAAGATCAATAATTAAATAATTAAAATACGCAACCTTTCACACTGGCTCAGCAATTTACATTAAGGTATGAATTCCGTCTAAGCCTTCCATATTCAGACCAATTCAGGTGGCTAATAACAGTAATTAGCTCCACGTTTACGTTATTCTAATATGACGTTACTCTTCCCACGAGTCAATCAAGTGCCGGTACTTCCGGGCAGATAAATAACGACGTTACGTTAATGGAAGAATGTAGCCTTCGTGTGAGTCGATCAAACAAGGATCGAGGTTAATTACTTTGACTTCTTGAAACACGTCAATTACCCGGCCCATTGACCGTTAATTACGACAGACAATACTCTAATTCTTATCTGGCTGATGGCTAGGCTCCTTGAGACTACCGTAGCTGCTTGCAGGAAAGTAAATTAACATAAACGTATTCTACGTTACTCAAATTGTCAAAGAACAAATTCTCTTAAAGCAATGGGCATTCCCTTGGTTACGTTATATTAATTGCCTCGCAATCACCTCACTGAATACTGGACTTCGATGTCTTACCAGATAACAGAAGAATATATGTGTACCCAAGTACTCGTCTACAGCCGAGTTCACCCACGACAATGACAAATCACACTAACAAAACACAGTGATTTATGTTACAATCCGGTTGCAATGACAATACTGCAGAATTTAGTAAAATAACATACAGGACATGAACCCTCTAGAACACTGCCCCACAATGGCTTTACTGTAGTGCAATCACATACGGTGATGCTCAACACTAGCAACAATCACCATCAAATAACAACCCCTTTGCAATAACACACACGGCAAGTACTCTAATTTCCAAGTATTAGAATACTGCACCACTTACTTACTTACTGTTGCAAATGACTCCAGTGCTCTCAAAATCCCCTAGAACACAGGTCAAATTATTGCAATCACCACACAGTAAATAACACAATAACACTGGGCACCGAGACACTACGATTATATATATATATATATATATATATATATATATATATATATATATATATATATATATAACTGAAAACTCACACCCCAGAAGTGACTCGAACCCATACTCCCAGATGCCACGCAACTGGTATGTACAAGACGCCTTAATCCACTTGACCATCACGACCGGACATAATGAGGTGATAGCCGAGGCTATTTGAACCACCCCACCGCCGGCACTCGGATAGTAATCTTGGGCATAGCATTTTACCAAATCACCTCATTCTTTGGGGCACACGTGAGGAACACAAATGCGAACAAGCCTGAATGGTCCCCAGGACAATATGCAACTGAAAACTCACACCCCAGAAGTGACTCGAACCCATACTCCCAGATGCCACGCAACTGGTATGTACAAGACGCCTTAATCCACTTGACCATCACGACCGGACATAATGAGGTGATAGCCGAGGCTATTTGAACCACCCCACCGCCGGCACTCGGATAGTAATCTTGGGCATAGCATTTTACCAAATCACCTCATTCTTTGGGGCACACGTGAGGAACACAAATGCGAACAAGCCTGAATGGTCCCCAGGACAATATGCAACTGAAAACTCACACCCCAGAAGTGACTCGAACCCATACTCCCAGATGCCACGCAACTGGTATGTACAAGACGCCTTAATCCACTTGACCATCACGACCGGACATAATGAGGTGATAGCCGAGGCTATTTGAACCACCCCACCGCCGGCACTCGGATAGTAATCTTGGGCATAGCATTTTACCAAATCACCTCATTCTTTGGGGCACACGTGAGGAACACAAATGCGAACAAGCCTGAATGGTCCCCAGGACAATATGCAACTGAAAACTCACACCCCAGAAGTGACTCGAACCCATACTCCCAGATGCCACGCAACTGGTATGTACAAGACGCCTTAATCCACTTGACCATCACGACCGGACATAATGAGGTGATAGCCGAGGCTATTTGAACCACCCCACCGCCGGCACTCGGATAGTAATCTTGGGCATAGCATTTTACCAAATCACCTCATTCTTTGGGGCACACGTGAGGAACACAAATGCGAACAAGCCTGAATGGTCCCCAGGACAATATGCAACTGAAAACTCACACCCCAGAAGTGACTCGAACCCATACTCCCAGATGCCACGCAACTGGTATGTACAAGACGCCTTAATCCACTTGACCATCACGACCGGACATAATGAGGTGATAGCCGAGGCTATTTGAACCACCCCACCGCCGGCACTCGGATAGTAATCTTGGGCATAGCATAGCATTATCCGAGTGCCGGCGGTGGGGTGGTTCAAATAGCCTCGGCTATCACCTCATTATGTCCGGTCGTGATGGTCAAGTGGATTAAGGCGTCTTGTACATACCAGTTGCGTGGCATCTGGGAGTATGGGTTCGAGTCACTTCTGGGGTGTGAGTTTTCAGTTGCATATTGTCCTGGGGACCATTCAGGCTTGTTCGCATTTGTGTTCCTCACGTGTGCCCCAAAGAATGAGGTGATTTGGTAAAATGCTATGCCCAAGATTACTATCCGAGTGCCGGCGGTGGGGTGGTTCAAATAGCCTCGGCTATCACCTCATTATGTCCGGTCGTGATGGTCAAGTGGATTAAGGCGTCTTGTACATACCAGTTGCGTGGCATCTGGGAGTATGGGTTCGAGTCACTTCTGGGGTGTGAGTTTTCAGTTGCATATTGTCCTGGGGACCATTCAGGCTTGTTCGCATTTGTGTTCCTCACGTGTGCCCCAAAGAATGAGGTGATTTGGTAAAATGCTATGCCCAAGATTACTATCCGAGTGCCGGCGGTGGGGTGGTTCAAATAGCCTCGGCTATCACCTCATTATGTCCGGTCGTGATGGTCATGTGGATTAAGGCGTCTTGTACATACCAGTTGCGTGGCATCTGGGAGTATGGGTTCGAGTCACTTCTGGGGTGTGAGTTTTCAGTTGCATATTGTCCTGGGGACCATTCAGGCTTGTTCGCATTTGTGTTCCTCACGTGTGCCCCAAAGAATGAGGTGATTTGGTAAAATGCTATGCCCAAGATTACTATCCGAGTGCCGGCGGTGGGGTGGTTCAAATAGCCTCGGCTATCACCTCATTATGTCCGGTCGTGATGGTCAAGTGGATTAAGGCGTCTTGTACATACCAGTTGCGTGGCATCTGGGAGTATGGGTTCGAGTCACTTCTGGGGTGTGAGTTTTCAGTTGCATATTGTCCTGGGGACCATTCAGGCTTGTTCGCATTTGTGTTCCTCACGTGTGCCCCAAAGAATGAGGTGATTTGGTAAAATGCTATGCCCAAGATTACTATCCGAGTGCCGGCGGTGGGGTGGTTCAAATAGCCTCGGCTATCACCTCATTATGTCCGGTCGTGATGGTCAAGTGGATTAAGGCGTCTTGTACATACCAGTTGCGTGGCATCTGGGAGTATGGGTTCGAGTCACTTCTGGGGTGTGAGTTTTCAGTTGCATATTGTCCTGGGGACCATTCAGGCTTGTTCGCATATATATATATATATATATATATATATTGGTGTATACTGGCAGCAGGTTTTCTTTCAAACATGTTTCATTGAATATGACCGCATATTCTGTATTTATTATTTTCTGGTTTAGGGCTTCTATCCCTCTAACTATTTTCTTAGCATCAGGGCTTAATTGGAATAGGAGTTCTCCAAAACTCATTTTCGTACTTTTAAGGTGAAGAAAAGAAGTGATTTACTATAGAGTGTATTACACTTATTTGTATAATTTGCACAACGTTTCGAACCTCCATGGTTCATTCTCAAGTGAACAATCTTACAATACTAGTTGATTTTATACCCGCATTAGGTCAGGTGATAATACAATGAAGGTGAAAAACATGGGGGGATACATAAGGGATAAACATAGGGGCTGCAGAAGGCTTATTGGCCCATACGAGGCATCTCCTATCTAAACACAAAGATTAATCCAGTGTAATTGGCCTGTTATGTTGGACATTGTCTTCTGTGTTGGCATCGATATGTTCTTGTCTTGTCCTTACTCTCATGGTGGGTAGAGTAAATAGTTCCGTGATTTGGGTGTTCATGGTAGGTCGCTCTATTCTTATGTGAATTGCCTCAAGAATTTGTAATCTTCTTGAATCTTGGGTTTTATCTATTATGCAAGTATTCTTGTTCAACATTTCTCTTGTTAGAGTAATGTCATGGGCTTGTCTCATGTGATTCCTAGGGGCACCAGATTGAAGATGGCATGTCAAACGCCTCGTCAGCTTGGTCGACGTCATACCTATGTACTTACATTGAAGGTTACATCCTTCGTGGGGGCAAGTGTACATGTATACAACGCTTGACTGCTGTAGAGGGTTCTCCGTCGGCTTCGGGCTGTTTTTGATAAGGAGTTCGGAAGTCTTCTTGGTTTTGTAGAATATTATCAGGTTTATGTTTTGGTTAGGAGTAGTGCTTTTTACTCCTTTACGGATTATTTCTTTCATTATTCTTTCCTCTTTTATATGTTCACTGTGCATGGTTGATTTGTAATATAATTTTATTGGGGGTGTTGTGGTTTCTGTTCTAGGTTCTGAATTATACCAACGGTCCAAGTGTCTTCTTATAGCAGCGTTTATTTCCGCGTTGCTATATCCGTTGTTCACCAATACCTGAGTTACTCTTTCAAACTCTCTACTCACGTTGCTCCATTCAGAGCAGTGGGTAAGCGCTCGACGAATATAAGCATTGAGAACACTGGCTTTGTATCTTTGGGGGCACTCACTTCTACCGTTCAGGCATAATCCTATGTTGGTGGGCTTGGTATATACGTTGGTGCTTAAAGAGGTTCCTGTTTTTGTTATTAGTACATCCAAGAATGGCAGACTGTTATTTTCACTATTTTCATGTGTAAATCGGAGTACTGACTCTCTCTCTAGGTGTCTTTTTATGTCAATTAGTTCATCTGAGTCTTTTACTATTACGAATATGTCATCTACATAACGGCAGTATACAGTTGGTTTTTGTCTGCTACTGAAGACCCTATCTTCGATGGTTCCCATATAAAAATTAGCAAATAAAACTCCTAAGGGGGAGCCCATTGCTACTCCGTCTATCTGTAAATACATGTCTCCTTGTGGACTGATGAAAGGGGCTTCCTTTGTACATGCTTCGAGAAGACTTTTCAAGTGTGGCTCAGGTATGTCTAATTTGGGGGTGCTCTCGTCTCTGTATACTCTGTCCAGTATCATTCCTATGGTTGTGTCGACTGGGACGTTGGTAAAAAGGGATTCAACGTCCAGGGAAGCGATGATTCCATCGGGCTGGGTAGATTTGATCAATTCTAGGAAATCTGCTGATGATTGTAGACTAAACTTACTTGGAGTGTATGGAGTTAGGAGTTCATTGAGTTTTTTTGCCAGGTGATAAGTTGGGGTTGGTATTTGGCTGATTATAGGGCGTAGTGGGTTACCTGGTTTATGCGTCTTAACATTGCCGTAGGCATATCCTAAGCCATAGTCGCCTTGAAGTTTATTGAAATGCACACTACCTTTCTTTGCGTTGATTGCTGTAATTGTTTTGTTTACTTTCCGCTTAAGGTCTTCTACGGGGTTCCTCGTGATTCGTTGAAATTTGGAGTCGTCACTTAGGATGTCGCTAATTTTGTTCATGTATTCATGGGTAGGAATCAATACATATGCTGCTGTTTTGTCGGCTTTTCTTATTGTTACGTCTTTCAGATTTTTTAGTTGTTTCGCTGCTTCTTTGAGTCGTGGGGTTAAGATTGTAGATGAATATGTTCCTCGTTTTTTCCCTGCTTCTGCAAGTAGTTCAGCTTGAAGTGTGTCCGTGGTGATGACTTTTTTGTTGTCTTCTAGCTTATGGATATCGTCCAGAAGCATTTCGATTTCCAGGCGTTTTTGATGCATCTTTGGTTTAGATAAGAATTGACAATTTAGACCAAGATTTAAGAGGTCTCGTTGGTCCTGGGTAAGATCATAAGAAGTCAGGTTAAAGTAGCCATCTTTAGGACGAGGGATTTTTAGCTGTCCACCGTTTAGGGATGTTAACTTACGGAGTGTCTTTGTTTCTACAAGAGTTTTATGTTGTTGTTTCAGGTTAAATAGTTCACTGTTGATGGTTTGCTTGAGTTGAATAGGGATGTCGTACTGGGTCCATTTGTTTAACAGATGCTCCGCCTGCTCTATAAAGGTTTGGAGGGCTTCCTTCTTCTTGTTTAGTTGATGCCGAATGAGCTCTTGCCTATACCTATAGGTAAACTCTGTATTGCGGACTGCTGGGTCATGTGGGTTTATATTGGTGTATACTGGCAGCAGGTTTTCTTTCAAACATGTTTCATTGAATATGACCGCATATTCTGTATTTATTATTTTCTGGTTTAGGGCTTCTATCCCTCTAACTATTTTCTTAGCATCAGGGCTTAATTGGAATAGGAGTTCTCCAAAACTCATTTTCGTACTTTTAAGGTGAAGAAAAGAAGTGATTTACTATAGAGTGTATTACACTTATTTGTATAATTTGCACAACGTTTCGAACCTCCATGGTTCATTCTCAAGTGAACAATCTTACAATACTAGTTGATTTTATACCCGCATTAGGTCAGGTGATAATACAATGAAGGTGAAAAACATGGGGGGATACATAAGGGATAAACATAGGGGCTGCAGAAGGCTTATTGGCCCATACGAGGCATCTCCTATCTAAACACAAAGATTAATCCAGTGTAATTGGCCTGTTATGTTGGACATTGTCTTCTGTGTTGGCATCGATATGTTCTTGTCTTGTCCTTACTCTCATGGTGGGTAGAGTAAATAGTTCCGTGATTTGGGTGTTCATGGTAGGTCGCTCTATTCTTATGTGAATTGCCTCAAGAATTTGTAATCTTCTTGAATCTTGGGTTTTATCTATTATGCAAGTATTCTTGTTCAACATTTCTCTTGTTAGAGTAATGTCATGGGCTTGTCTCATGTGATTCCTAGGGGCACCAGATTGAAGATGGCATGTCAAACGCCTCGTCAGCTTGGTCGACGTCATACCTATGTACTTACATTGAAGGTTACATCCTTCGTGGGGGCAAGTGTACATGTATACAACGCTTGACTGCTGTAGAGGGTTCTCCGTCGGCTTCGGGCTGTTAAGCCCTGTTAAGCCAATTAAGCCCTGATGCTAAGAAAATAGTTAGAGGGATAGAAGCCCTAAACCAGAAAATAATAAATACAGAATATGCGGTCATATTCAATGAAACATGTTTGAAAGAAAACCTGCTGCCAGTATACACCAATATAAACCCACATGACCCAGCAGTCCGCAATACAGAGTTTACCTATAGGTATAGGCAAGAGCTCATTCGGCATCAACTAAACAAGAAGAAGGAAGCCCTCCAAACCTTTATAGAGCAGGCGGAGCATCTGTTAAACAAATGGACCCAGTACGACATCCCTATTCAACTCAAGCAAACCATCAACAGTGAACTATTTAACCTGAAACAACAACATAAAACTCTTGTAGAAACAAAGACACTCCGTAAGTTAACATCCCTAAACGGTGGACAGCTAAAAATCCCTCGTCCTAAAGATGGCTACTTTAACCTGACTTCTTATGATCTTACCCAGGACCAACGAGACCTCTTAAATCTTGGTCTAAATTGTCAATTCTTATCTAAACCAAAGATGCATCAAAAACGCCTGGAAATCGAAATGCTTCTGGACGATATCCATAAGCTAGAAGACAACAAAAAAGTCATCACCACGGACACACTTCAAGCTGAACTACTTGCAGAAGCAGGGAAAAAACGAGGAACATATTCATCTACAATCTTAACCCCACGACTCAAAGAAGCAGCGAAACAACTAAAAAATCTGAAAGACGTAACAATAAGAAAAGCCGACAAAACAGCAGCATATGTATTGATTCCTACCCATGAATACATGAACAAAATTAGCGACATCCTAAGTGACGACTCCAAATTTCAACGAATCACGAGGAACCCCGTAGAAGACCTTAAGCGGAAAGTAAACAAAACAATTACAGCAATCAACGCAAAGAAAGGTAGTGTGCATTTCAATAAACTTCAAGGCGACTATGGCTTAGGATATGCCTACGGCAATGTTAAGACGCATAAACCAGGTAACCCACTACGCCCTATAATCAGCCAAATACCAACCCCAACTTATCACCTGGCAAAAAAACTCAATGAACTCCTAACTCCATACACTCCAAGTAAGTTTAGTCTACAATCATCAGCAGATTTCCTAGAATTGATCAAATCTACCCAGCCCGATGGAATCATCGCTTCCCTGGACGTTGAATCCCTTTTTACCAACGTCCCAGTCGACACAACCATAGGAATGATACTGGACAGAGTATACAGAGACGAGAGCACCCCCAAATTAGACATACCTGAGCCACACTTGAAAAGTCTTCTCGAAGCATGTACAAAGGAAGCCCCTTTCATCAGTCCACAAGGAGACATGTATTTACAGATAGACGGAGTAGCAATGGGCTCCCCCTTAGGAGTTTTATTTGCTAATTTTTATATGGGAACCATCGAAGATAGGGTCTTCAGTAGCAGACAAAAACCAACTGTATACTGCCGTTATGTAGATGACATATTCGTAATAGTAAAAGACTCAGATGAACTAATTGACATAAAAAGACACCTAGAGAGAGAGTCAGTACTCCGATTTACACATGAAAATAGTGAAAATAACAGTCTGCCATTCTTGGATGTACTAATAACAAAAACAGGAACCTCTTTAAGCACCAACGTATATACCAAGCCCACCAACATAGGATTATGCCTGAACGGTAGAAGTGAGTGCCCCCAAAGATACAAAGCCAGTGTTCTCAATGCTTATATTCGTCGAGCGCTTACCCACTGCTCTGAATGGAGCAACGTGAGTAGAGAGTTTGAAAGAGTAACTCAGGTATTGGTGAACAACGGATATAGCAACGCGGAAATAAACGCTGCTATAAGAAGACACTTGGACCGTTGGTATAATTCAGAACCTAGAACAGAAACCACAACACCCCCAATAAAATTATATTACAAATCAACCATGCACAGTGAACATATAAAAGAGGAAAGAATAATGAAAGAAATAATCCGTAAAGGAGTAAAAAGCACTACTCCTAACCAAAACATAAACCTGATAATATTCTACAAAACCAAGAAGACTTCCGAACTCCTTATCAAAAACAGCCCGAAGCCGACGGAGAACCCTCTACAGCAGTCAAGCGTTGTATACATGTACACTTGCCCCCACGAAGGATGTAACCTTCAATGTAAGTACATAGGTATGACGTCGACCAAGCTGACGAGGCGTTTGACATGCCATCTTCAATCTGGTGCCCCTAGGAATCACATGAGACAAGCCCATGACATTACTCTAACAAGAGAAATGTTGAACAAGAATACTTGCATAATAGATAAAACCCAAGATTCAAGAAGATTACAAATTCTTGAGGCAATTCACATAAGAATAGAGCGACCTACCATGAACACCCAAATCACGGAACTATTTACTCTACCCACCATGAGAGTAAGGACAAGACAAGAACATATCGATGCCAACACAGAAGACAATGTCCAACATAACAGGCCAATTACACTGGATTAATCTTTGTGTTTAGATAGGAGATGCCTCGTATGGGCCAATAAGCCTTCTGCAGCCCCTATGTTTATCCCTTATGTATCCCCCCATGTTTTTCACCTTCATTGTATTATCACCTGACCTAATGCGGGTATAAAATCAACTAGTATTGTAAGATTGTTCACTTGAGAATGAACCATGGAGGTTCGAAACGTTGTGCAAATTATACAAATAAGTGTAATACACTCTATAGTAAATCACTTCTTTTCTTCACCTTAAAAGTACGAAAATGAGTTTTGGAGAACTCCTATTCCAATTAAGCCCTGATGCTAAGAAAATAGTTAGAGGGATAGAAGCCCTAAACCAGAAAATAATAAATACAGAATATGCGGTCATATTCAATGAAACATATATATATATATATATATATATATATATATATATATATATATATATATATATATATATATATATATATATATATATATATATATATAATTACTGCTGACACATGTAGCCTACAGCTATCAAACGTTATTGGGAACACTAAGGAGATCTAGCACTCCTAAATCACATGGGTGAGTGATTTATTGATCACGCATGCCGATAAACACTCTCGAGAGTTACGTTACTCGACAGAGCGATGGCGGTCTCTCCACACAGCCTCGTCACTCACCAAATTCTACCAAAATTACATTAATACTGCAACCACAATAAATATATATATAAATCACACTTGTCATGGCCCTGGGAACAATACAAGAAATTAAGACCACACTGTGTGGTACACTCCACAATAATCATTGCCAGGAATCACTGGCGTTACACATACCTGAGCGCTCAGTGTTGGAATTCCACACCTGCAAGACAACACATGGAAATGATATCACTCCGTCCCATGGACGATCAAAACTGATTAATTACCACAATGGAATAATATAATTATTACATGCACATCCTCACAGTCCTTGGCTAATCTATGTATGCTCTGTTCCCGTGTGTACCCCCACACACACACACACACTGTACGTCTGTGTACACCAGACTTAAGTCCCTCTCGACTGACAAGATGACAATAAAGGGTGATTATCTCCTCGTCCACACTTCACTTCCACCTCACAGGTGCTGCGTGACAATGTGATGGAACACTTGACCTCGAATTCAAGCTTTAGAGACTAACTGATCAACAGAAATACACACATAGGTACTTACACATTCATACTGCTGGCTTACACACCATTCCCATACATCAGGCACCCCGCTAATGGTGGTGGCTCACTCACGGCAGTAGTAGTTAGCGTAGGCGGCGGTAGTACCACACTTGGTATTTTACATACAATTGGCTCGCACTCGAACCCCTCGCACTCACAACACGGCTCAGTTCGCACCCTCGACCCACCGGTGAAGTGAAGCGTTTGTACCCAGGTGACGCGCACAACGATAGCGTCTTACACAAACATGGGAAATCTGCCTGACACGAATTTCCCCGTTCCTATCGACTGCTACAGAGCACTAGCAAGTCTAATCATCACTGGTATGGGATCTACGAGTCTGTTACTGCTCGTATGCACATTACCCCACAATCCCAGATCACAAAATCTTCTCTACCCACTCACTGTTCACAATGTCTTTCTCCCCTCCAAGCGACGACTTCGGCCGGATTTTGTGACGACCGCTGTCGTTGGTGAAGCAGGAGTTGAAGCAGTTGAGTAGTCCAGCCACCACAGCGCCCTATACTCAATTTGGCCAAATTGAGTACAGAGAAGCGTCTTCACAGAGTGGCAGCTGGGTTCAGAATGACGCTCACATCGACGATTCCCGCGTCCTCCTCGAAATAACCAATGAGAGGAAGGCATACAGCGGCCTACCCCTCTCATCCAATCAGCGACTGTGTAGCATAGCCCCTAGGGCAACTCCAAGATGGCCGACCAACATGGCGGCTCAAGATGTTTACTAAGATGACAGCTGTTTCCATGACAACGACTCAAGTGGCCAGGGAGCGCGGGAGGCCCACAGCTCACCCACGCCTGCGGCCTAGCTGTTCCCGCGCAAAGTGGAGTCTCCCTCCAAGCTATACAATGAGATGATGCTATCGGCTCTAGCACTGCCCACAAACGTGCTACCCCGGCCAGGGTAACATTTCTGGACTGCTGATGACTGGGGCTCTCACATGAGCCCAAACACTAGATGTTTCGGTTGCTGGTTACCAACCTTAAGTCCGCCCACTTAACAAGTGCACTTAACAAGTGTACTGGCTCCCACAGGCATAAGAGCACTATTGTAAGTGAGCTGGTGAACCATCTCCTCACAGTTTATATGATCGAGCCACAGATTTTACAGGAAAGAGATGGTTGGGTTGGCTGCATCTATCTGGACCTAAAAAAGACTTTCAACAGAGTTCCACATAATAGGTTGTTTGGAAACTGGAACATATTGGAGGGGTGACAGGTAAGCTTCTAACATGGATGAAAAATTTCCTAACTGAGATAAAAATGAGGGCCGTAATCAGAGCCAATGTATCGAATTGGAGGAATGTCACAAGTGGAGTACCACAGGGTTCAGTTATTGCATCGGTAATGTTCATTGTCTACATAAACGATCTACCAGATGGAATACAGAATTATGTGAACATGTTTGCTAATGATGATAAAATAATAGGGAAGATAAGAAATCTAGAAGATTGGCATGCCCTTCAAGAAGACCTGGACAAAATAAGTATATGGATCACCACTTGGCAAATGGAATTTAATGTGAATAAATGCCATGTTATGGAATGTGGAATAGAACATAGACCCCACACAACCTAAAAATTATGTGAGAAATCTTTAAAGAACTCTGACAAAGAAATGGATCTTGGAGTGGTTCTAGATAGTAAACTGTCACCTGAGAACCACATTAAGAACATTGTGCGAGGAGCCTATGCTACACTTTCTAACTTCAGAATTGTTTTTAAATACATGGATGGCGGAATACTAAATATATTGTTCACGACTTTTGTTAGACCAAAACTGGAATATGCAACGCTTGTGTGGTGCCCATATCTTAAGAAGCTCATAAACAAACTGGAAAAGGTGCAAAGACATGTCACTAAGTGGCTCCCAGAACTGAAGGACAAGTGCTACGAGGAGAGGTTAGAGGCATTAAATATGCTAAAACTAGATGATAGAAGAAAAAGAGGTTATATGATCACTATGTACAAAATAGTAACAATAATTGATAAAATTGATAGGGAAGAATTCCTGAGACCCGGAACTTCAAGAACAAGACGTCATAGATTTAAACTATCGAAACAAAGCTGCCAGAGAAATATAAGAAAATTCTCTTCTGTAAACAGAGTGGTAGACATTGGAACAAGTTAGGTGAGAAGGTGGTGGAGGCCAAAACCGTCAGTAATTTCAAAGCTTTATATGACAAATAGTGCTGGAAAGACGGGACACCACGAGCGTGGCTTTCATCCTGTAACTACACTTAAGTAATTACACACACACACACATAGATATTAGAAAGAAATAGATATTTTTTATAAAGAAAAAAGATATATAAAGAAATAGATATCTTTCTAGATATTAGAAAGAACTTTTTTAGTGTCAGAGTGGTTGACAAATGGAATGCATTAGGAAGCAATGTGGTGGAGGCTGACTCCATACACAGTTTCAAGTGTAGATATGATAGAGCCCAATAGGCTCAGGAACCTGTACACCTGTTGATTGACGGTTGAGAGGCGGGACCAAAGAGCCAGAGCTCAACCCCCACAAGCACAACTAGGTGAGTACACACACACTGCAGCATGTCCACACCTGGACAAGCTGCAGGAATGGTTGAACAAATGGCTGTTAGAGTTTAACCCAAGCAAATGTAATGTAATAAAGATAGGGGTAGGAAGCAGGAGACCAGATACAAGGTATCATTTGGGAGATGAGATACTTAAAGAGTCAGAGAGAGAGAAAGACCTGGGGGTTGATATCACGCCAAACCTGTCCCCTGAAGCTCATATCAAGAGGATAACATCAGCAGCATATGCCAGGTTGGCTAACATAAGAACGGCCTTTAGAAACGTGTGTAAGGAATCTTTCAGAACATTATATACCACATATGTCAAACCAATCCTGGAGTATGCGGCTCCAGCATGGAGTCCATATCTAGTCAAGCATAAGACTAAACTGGAAAAGGTTCAAAGGTTTGCCACCAGACTAGTACCCGAGCTGAGAGGTATGACCTACGAGGAGAAACTACGGAAATTAAACCTCACTTAGTTGGAAGACAGAAGAGTTAGGGGGGGACATGATCACCACATTCCAGATTCTCAAGGGAATCGACAGGGTTGATAAAGACAGGCTATTTAACACAAGGGGCACACGCACTAGGGGACACAGGTGGAAACTGAATGCCCAAATGAGCCACAGAGATATTAGAAAAAACTTTTTCAGTGTCAGAGTGGTTGACAAATGGAATGCATTAGGAAGTAATGTGGTGGAGGCTGACTCCATACACAGTTTCAAGTGTAGATGTGATAGAGCCCAATAGGCTCAGGAACCTGTACACCTGTTGATTCACGGTTGAGAGGCGGGACCAAAGAGTTAGAGCTCAACCCCCTCAAGCACAACTAGATGAGTACAGACACACACACACACACACATACACACACACACACACACACACACACACACACACACACACACACACACACACACACACACACACACACACACACACACACACACACACACACACACACACACACACACACACACACACACACACACACACACACACGCACACGCACACACACACACACACACACACACACACACATGTGTGTGTGTGTATCGACAGGGTTGATAGGGAATCGACAGGGTTGATAAAGACAGGCAATTTAACACAAGGGGCACACGCACAAGGGGACACAGGTGGAAACTGAGTGCCCAAATGAGCCACAGAGACATTAGAAAGAACTTTTTTAGTGTCAGAGTGGTTGACAAATGGAATGCATTAGGAAGCAATGTGGTGGAGGCTGACTCCATACGCAGTGTCAATTGTAGATATGATAGAGCCTAATAGGCTCAGGAACCTGTACACCTGTTGATTGACGGTTGAGAGGCGGGACCATAGAGCCAGAGCTCAACCCCCGCAAGCACAACTAGGTGAGTACAACTAGGTGTGTACACATACACATACACACACACACTACAATCACGGAAGGACTGACTGGGAGAACAAGGAACCGCACACAGGCGAGGATACGTGGAGAGCCAAACTACTGGAGGTGGTGACTAGAAACATTTTAACGCAACATGTCAGAGAACCCACAAGAATGAGAGGAAATGACAAACCAGCGAGACTCGACCTGGTCTTCACTCTGAACGACTCCAACATGAGAGAAATCGGTTTTGAGGACCCAGTAGGAATGAGCGACCACAGAGTACTGGTGTTTGAGTACTTTATTGAAGAAGGGTTATTGAACTCGAGGAGGGATTCCGAAACCAAAAGGTTAGCATACCGATAGGGAAACTATGAGGAGATAAGAAAATTCCTAACAGATATAGCATGGGAAACAGAGCTCAGGGGAAAGGCGGCCCAAGATATGATGGACTACATCACGCAGAAGTGCAAGGACGCAGCAAACAAGTTTGTCCCAGTCCAAAAGGAAAACAGTGAAATGAAGATGAGAATCCCATGGTTTTATCGGAGGTGTAGGCTAGCTAAGCAGCAAAGTAAAAGGGCATGGAGAAACTATAGGAATAACAGGACACGTGAGAGCAGAGAAAGATGCCTGAGTGCCAGGAATGAATATCTCAGGATGAGAAGAGAGGCAGAAAGACAATACGAAAATGACATCTCAAGCAAGGTAAAGACTCAGCCTAAATTGTTGCATAGCCACATCAGGAGAAAAACAACAGGAAAGGAACAGGTTATGAAATTAAAGGTAGGGGCAGAAGGATTCACTACAAACGACAAGGAAGTGTGAGAGGAACTGAATAAGAAATTCCAGGAGGTCTTCACCTTAGAGCAAGGAGAAATTCCAGAGATAAGAGAGGGAATAGTTACCAGGAAGCACTGGAAGATTTTGAGATTACCAGCGGGGAAGTAAGGAAACTTTACTAGAGTTGGATGTGACAAAGGCTACAGGCCCAGATGGAATCTCCCCTTGGATACAAAAGGAAGGAGCAGAAGAACTGTGCCTGCCACTCTCCATAGTGTATAAGAAATCACTGGCAACAGGGGAACTGCCAGAAATTTGGAAAGCAGCTAAAGTAGTCCCGATATACAAGAAAGGGGATAGACAGGAGGCACTGAACTATAGTCCAGTGTCCCTAACCTGCATACCATGCAAGCTGATGGAGAAGATTGTGCGAAGAAAGCTAGTGGAACATCTGGAGCGAAGGAACTTTCTAACACAGCATAAACATGGGTTCAGGGATGGTAGGTCCTGCCTCACAGGGTTACTTGAATTCTATGACCAGGCAACAAAAATAAGGCAAGAAAGAGAAGGGTGGGTAGACTGCATATTTTTGGATGTCAGAAAGCTTTTGATACACATGGGAGCCGAGCGGAAAGCACGCTGGACTTGTGATCGTGTGGTCCCGGGTTCGATCCCGGGCGCCGGCGAGAAACAATGGACAGAGTTTCTTTCACCCTATGCCCCTGTTACCTAGCAGTAAAATAGGGGTCTAGGTGTTAGTCAGCTGTCACGGGCTGCTTCCTGGGGGTGGAGGCCTGGTCGAGGACCGGGCCGCGGTGACACTAAAAGCCCCGAAATCATCTCAAGATAACCTCAAGATAGCAAATGTACAGAAGTTCAAAAAAGTATTTCTGCAGAGGGATAAGACAAGGGAAGAAAAAAGCAGGCAGCAGACGCTAGGAAGGAGCGCAGGGAGAGAGAAAGGAATCAGAAAGCCACAACCCCCAACCCTTCAATCCCAGAGGGAAGTGCGGAACCCTCCTCAAACAGTGCAACAGCCACAGGGAATGGGGCACCACCCTTACATTCTACCCAACAGACACCCTACCTGCCCCATCCCCTGTCAGCCCCCACTAAGTCCCACCTTTGGCACCCTCCCCCACCCACTCCCCTCCTCCCACTCACCACCCCTCCTCCCACTCACCCCTCTCCCCAGGACCTCCCTTCTCCCAAATGCCCTCCCGTCTCTCCCATCCCCAAGCCCTTCGTTCTCCCCCGACCCCCTAAGCCCCCCTACTCTCCCCCACCCCACCAAAGTCTTCCGAGGAGGGATACCGAAAACAAAAGGTTAGCATACCGAAAGGGAAACTATAAGGGGATAAGAAAATTTCTAACAGATATAGCATGGGAAACAGAGCTCAGGGGACAGACGGCCCAAGATATGATGGACTACATCACGCAGAAGTGCAAGGACGCAGCAAACAAGTCTGTCCCAGTCCAAAAGAAAAACCGTGAAAAGAAGATGAGAAACCCATGGTTTAATCAGAGATGTAGGCTAGCTAAGCAGCAAAGTAAAAGGGCATGGAGAAACTATAGGAATAACAGGACTCTGGAGAGCAGAGAAAGATACCAGAATGTCAGGATGAGAAGAGAGGCAGAAAGACAATACGAAAATGACATTAAAGGAATAGGTTATGAAATTAAGGATAGGGGCAGAAGGATTCACGACAAACGACAAGGAAGTGTGTGAGGAATTCAATAAGAAATTCCAGGAGGTCTTCACCTTAGAGCAAGGAGAAATTCCAGAGATAGGAGAGGGAATAGCTAACCAGGAACCACTGGAAGAGTTTGAGATTAACAGCGAGGAAGTAAGGAAGTGTTTACTAGAGTTGGATGTGACAAAGGCTACAGGCCCAGATGGAATCTCCCCTTGGATACTAAAGGAAGGAGCAGAAGAACTGTGCCGGCTACTCTCCATAGTGAATAGCAAATCACTGGCAACAGGGGAACTGCCAGAAATTTGGAAAGTAGCTAACGTAGTCCCGATATACAAGAAAGGGGATAGACAGGAGGCACTGAACTACAGGCCAGTGTCCCTAACCTGCATACCATGCAAGCTGATGGAGAAGATTGTGCGAAGAAAGCTAGTGGAACATCTGGAGCGAATGAACTTTGTAACACAGCATCAACATTGGTTCAGGGATGGCAGGTCCTGCCTCACAGAGTTACTTGAATTCTACGACCAGGCAACAAATCAGGCAAGAAAGAGAAGGGTGGGCAGACTGCATATTTTTGGATTCTCAGAAAGCCTTTGATACAGTACCACACAAGAGGCTAGTGAAAAAGCTGGAGATGCAGGCTGGAGTGAAAGAGAAGGTACTACATTGGATAAAGGAGTACCTAAGCAACAAGAGACAACGAGTCACGGTGAGGGGTGAGGTCTCAGATCGGCGAGACGTTACAAGGGAAGTCCCGCAGGGGTCAATCCTTGGACCTATACTGTTTCTGATATATGTAAATGATCTCCCAGAGGGTAACGACTAGTTTCTCTCAATGTTTGAGGATGATGCAAATATTATGAGGAGGATTGAAACAGAGGATGATAGTAGGAGGCTGCAAGATGACCTAGACAGACTGAGTGAATGGTCCAACAAATGGCTGTTGAAGTTCAACCAGAGTAAATGAAAAGTAATGAAACTAAGCAGTGGAAACAGGAGGCCAGACACAGGATACAGAATAGGAGATGAAGTACTTAATGAAACGGACAGAGAGAAAGATCTAGGAGTTGATATCACACCAAACCTGTCTCCTGAAGCCCACATAAAAAGAATAACGTCTGCGGCATATGCGAGGCTGGCTAACATCAGAACAGCGTTCAGGAACCTGTGTAAGAAATCAATCAGAATCTTGTACTACACATATTTAAGACTAATCCTTGAGTATGCGGTCCCAGCATGGAGCCCGTACCTTGTCCAGCACAAGACAAAGCTGGAAAAAGTCCGAAGGTATGCCACTAGACTAGTCCCAGAACTTAGAGGCATGAGTTACGAGGAAAGGCTGCAGGAAATGCACCTTACGACGCTGGAAGACAGAAGAGTAAGGAGAAACATGATCATAACCTTCAAAATCCTCAGGGGAATCGACCGGGTAAACAAGGATAAACTATTCAACACTAGTGGTACGCGAACAAGGGGACACAGGTGGAAACTGAGTACCCACATGAGCCACAGGGACGCTAGAAGGAACTTTTTCAGTGGCAGAGTAGTTAACGGATGGAATGCATTAGGCAGTGATGTGGTGGAGGCTGACTCCATACACAGTTTCAAATGTAGATACGATAGAGCCCAGTAGGCTCAGGAATCTGTACACCAGTTGATTGACAGTTGAGAGGCGGGACCAAAGAGCCAAAGCTCAACCCCCACAAGCACAAATAGGTGAGTACAAACAAACACAGACATACACACACAAAAAGGGCTGGGGTTTCGAAAGGGTAACTATGAGGACATACGAAAATTCCTAACAGATATAACATGGGAAACAGAGTTCAGAGGAAAACGGCACAAGACATGATTGACAACACCACTCAGAAGTGTAAGGAGGCAGCAGGCAAGTTTGTCCCAGTCCAATAGGGAAAAAACTAAATGCAAATGAGGAAACCATGGTTTTATCGGGGATGTAAGCTGGCAAAGCAACTAAGTACAAGTGCGTGGAGAAACATAGAAATAACAGAACACTGGAAAGCAGAGAAAGATAGCAGAAAGCCAGAAATGAGTACCTCAGGGTAAGAAGAGAGGAAGAAAGACAATACTAAAATGACATAGAAAGCAAGGCAAAAATTCAACCTAAATTGTTCCACTGCCACATCTGAAGGAAAACAAGAGTGAAGGAACCGGTAATGAAACTGAGGATAGGGGCTGACTGGTTCACTACAAACAACAAAGAAGTGTGCAAGGAACTCAGTAAGAAATTCCAGGAGGTTTTCACTTTTGAGCCAGGAGAAGAACAAGAGATAAAAGAGTGGAATTATCTAATAAGGCACTACCGAAGGAGTTGGAGATTACCAATAGGGAGGTTAGGAAGCAATTGCTAGAGCTAGATGTGACAATAGCTATAGGCCTGGGCGGAATATCACTGTGAATTCTAAAAGACGGAACAGAAGTACTGTACTGTACTCTCTCAATGGTGTATAACAAATTAATGGTAACAGGGAAACTGCAAAAAAAAAATGGAAGCTTACTAATGTGGTCCCAACATAAAAGAAGGCAGACAGACGAAGGCACTAAACAACAGGCCAGTGTTCCTAACCTGCATACCATGCAAGGTGATGTAGAAGATTTTGTGAAAAACTAGTAGAATATCTGGATCAAAAGCACTCTGTAACACATCATCAGCATAGGTTCAGGGATAGCAAGTCTTGCCTCAGGATTAATTGAATTCTATGATCAGGCATACTAAATAAGGCGATAAAAATCAGGCAAGAAAGAGACAGGTGAGCAGAAAACATATGTTTTATTGCCAGAAAGCCTTTGACACAGCACCCCATAGGAGACTAGTGTACAAGCTGGAGATCCAATTAAGAGTAAAAGAGAAGAGGCTCCATTGCATATGGTAGTACCTGAGAAACAGAAGACAGCAATTCTCTGTGAATGGCGAGGTCTCAGAGTGGCGAGGCGTCACCATTGGTGTCCCCCAGGGTTCTGTCCTTGGACCTATTTTATTTCTGATATATGTAAATGATCTCCCAGAGGGTATATATTCGTTCCTCGCAATGTTTGCTGATGATGCAAAAATTGTGAGGAGGATTAAGATCAAGGAAGATCGCAAGAGACTACAAGATGACTTAAACAAACTGAGGGATTGGTCCTACACAATGGCTACTAACGTTCAACCCAACTAAATGTATGGTAATGAAACTGGGAGGAGGGAACTGCAGACCAGGCACAGGATACCGGAAGGGAGACGAAATACTTCATAAAACGGATATATAGGAGTTTATATTATGCTGAACCTGTCTCCTAAAGCCTGTATCCATAGAATGTCATCAGCATAATATGCGAGGCTGGCTAACATCAGAACTGTTTTCAGAAACTTGCGTAAGGAATCCTTTAGAACTTTATATACCACATATGTCAGACCAATCCTGGAGTATGCGGCCCCAAGTCAAGCACAAGACATGGTGAGAAGGTTCAGAGGTATACAACTAAACTATTTCCAGAATTAAGGGGCATGAGTTACGAGGAAAGGCTGCGTTATTTGCTCTCACCTCGGTGGTAAATAAAAGAGCTCGGGAAGACATGATCACTGCATGCAAAATTCTCCTAGGAATTGACAGGGTTATCTCATCTTAAGGTTATCTTGAGATGATTTCGGGGCTTAGCGTCCCCGCGGCCCGATCCTCGACCAGGCCTCTGTTTTTGTTACACATCCCCAGGAAGCAGCCCGAAGCAGCTGACTAACTCGTAGGTACCTATTTATTGCTAGGTGAGCAGGAGCATCACTGTGAATTAAACTCTGCCCATTCGTTTCCCCCTTCACCGAGGATCGAACCCGAAACCTTCGGACTCCGTATCCCGAGCGCTGTCCACTCAGTTGCCAGGCGTCCAGACAGATGGTGTCAGCTGTCAGGGTACACAAAGATGGATTACTTAACACGGCTGGTACTCATACAAGGGGACACAGGTTGAAATTGTTTATCCAAATGAACCCGAGACTTTAGAAAGAACTTTTTCAGTGTAAGAGTAGTTAATAAATATAATGAATTAGGAAGTGATATGGTAGAGACTGACATCATATACAGGTTCATATGTAGATATGATAGAAGTCAAAAAGCTCAGGAACCTATACATCAGTAGATTTGCAGTTGAGAGGCAGGATAAAGGAGCCGAAGCTCAACCCCACAAACACAACTAGGTGAGTACTCACACTTCTCTTACGTTGCAAGCTTCAGAAAGAAGACAAATGTTGTACCAATTTTCAAGACGAGATAGAGAAGAATAATGTAACTAGAGACCAGTATCACTGACAAGCCTACCCCTACAAAGTCCATGAATAATATAAAACAGGTTAAGACTGGTTACATTCTTAGAGATATATAGGTACATTAACAAACATACATGGGTTCTAGGAAGGGAAATCCTAACAAACTTTCTGGAACTCGATAATATAGTTACAAGTTATGTCCTTATAAGGCAGGACGGGGAATGATGGGAAGATTGCATGTCAAAAAGCCTTTGATACAGTACTGCACAGGAGACTACTATACAAATCGAGAGACAGGCGGGAATAAGACGAATAGCCATGGTTATGGAATTCCATTCCATGAGTAAGGAATTACCTATAAAAGACAGGAGAACGTAGCAGTAAAGATTGGAATACCTCAAGGATCGGTGCTGGGACCTGTTAAATTTCTAATATACATAACGGCCGTCTACAGGAGTTGAGCCTTATATGACGATGTTCGAGGATGACGCAAAATAATGTGACGAGTTCTGACAAAAGATGACTGTATGATGCTTCTAGAGGACTTGAATAAGTCGAAGAAATGGTCGTAGAAATAGATACTGGAGTTCAACACAAACATATGTAAAATAATGGAAAAGGTACAAAGTGACTGGAGGCCACAGGGACCATACAAAATGGAGGAAAACTACCTACCTGTGATGACTCAAGAAGGAAACCTGGATAATACCATAAAAGAGGCGATAATATCAAATATAACTCCTCAGGCACATATAAATAGGATAATGAAAGGAGCCTACACTATGCTAGCAAAAGTTAGAACATCATTCAGGAACCTAAGTGAGGAAGCATTTAGAGCGCTTTACACAGATCCCTACGTGAGACCAGCCTTAGAGCAGGCCGCCCCATCATGTCCTCACCAAAAGAAACTGGAAAATGTTCAGAAGACTACAAAGAGGCTCGTCCCAGAATTGTGAAATGAGGGCTTTGATGAGCGACTGAAGGAACTGAACCAGACAACACATGCATAAAGGAAGGATTAGGGAGATATTAGAGAAACATATAACATACTTAGTTGGATTGCCAGAGTGGAAATAGACGAAAAGTTTACACTGATTACTAACAAAACAAGGGAACATGGGTGGAAATCGAAAATCAGATGAGTCATAGAGGTGTTAGAAAGTTTTAATTTAGCGTAAGTTGTGGGAAAATGGAATGAACTAAAGGAGCAAGTTGTGGAAGCTACCACTTTTTATTATTTTAAACACATATATACCAGGGATAGATGACAGGAGTCATTGCTTTAACCACCTGTGACAAGAAAGGCGGGGTCCAAGAGCAAAGGATTGATCCTGCAGGCACAAATAGTTCAGTACAAATAGGTGAGTACACACACACACATATGTATATATAAACTTACTAACACACATAGAGGGGACATGATCACCACATACAAGATTATCAAAGGAATTGATAGATAAAGACAGACTATTAAACACAAGGGGCACACGCACTAGGGGACACAGGTGGAAATTGAGTGCCCAAATGAGCCATAGAGACATTAGAAAGATTTTTTCAGTGTCAGAGTAGTAGACAAACGGAATGCATTAAGAAGTGATGTGGTGGAGGCTGACTCCATACACAGTTCAAGTATAGATATGATATAGCCCAGTAGGCTCAGGAACCTGTACACCAGTTGATTGATGGTTGAGAGGCGGGACCAGAGTCAGAGCTCAACCCCCGCAAGCACAAATAGGTGAATACACACACACACACACACACACACACACACACACACACACACACACACACACACACACACACACACACACACACACACACACACACACACACACTTTGGATCTTATCTTAAGTTCTTTCCCAAGAGGCAGAAAAGAGGAGCTCCAGCATATTTCAACAATCCTAAGTATTGTAGTACAGGATGATAATAGTGAGTGGTGTCCCAGAGTACATAAAGGTATAGTTGTTTTGAAAAATAGGTGAGATAACAGGAATGTGCCAAGTGAAGCGAAAAATTGGATGAGAAAAAGTTGCCCTAGTGTTTCCAGTGCAGAGAAGAACATTCAAGATGGCCGCCGGCAAGAGGAAATACAAAACAGACCTTGATTTTGCTGGATTCAATGAAGAAAGCATTGATATAACCAGTCTATACAACAAGTTGGTAAAATTAGATACTATAGTGAACTCTAATGCAGAAATAATTAGTAAACTGAAAGAAAGTAATGACCATTTAAATAGCAAAGATGTATGTCTTGATGGTTTAGTGGAAGACTTGTGCAAGGATAAGAATCAATTGGAAACAAATTGCAAAGCCATGAAAGAAGAAAATAAACTCTTAAAAATAGCTATGGAAGAAGTTAAAGTAAATTTAAACTTAAATGACTACAATAGGTTAGGTAACGAAATTCAACAGGAGAAACAGCTTTTGTCAGCACAGATGGAGGAAGTTACACAGGGAATAGAACAGTGCAAGAAAGATATGCAACTCACCTATGCACAAGTGGCCAAGGAGAAGGAGAAAATTGAAGTAGCAGTAAAGGAAGTCAAACACTGCAGCAACCAAGATAAAACAAACATTAGGCTCGAAGTGAGAAAAGAATTGGCATCTAACCCGAAGTTGGTGCAAAACACAGTTGATCGGAGTAAGTCCCTGATAATTTTTGGCTGCAAAGAAAGGGAGATAACATCTAGGTCAGAAAGAGCTGTAGAAGAAGCAAAGGTAGTAGATAAAATTGTTGGCCTCGTGGAAGGTCTTACAACCATAGAGAATGTGTGCGACTACAGGAGAATAGGCAGATATGTAAAGGGAAAGATCTACCTTTGAGGATCACCCTAAATGGTGCCAAACAGATGCAAGAAGTACTAAGGAATGCTAGAAAATTACAAAGTGATGACGATGGGAAAGTGTGGTCGTTAAGACGAGATCTTTCAAAAGAAGATAGGGAGAAGCTGAAACTGAACCTCGGCGAGGCAAAACGTTTAAATGAGAGCAGGAATGAAGAAGAAATCAATTCTTTTTTCGACAAAGTGATAGGGGGTAGGCTGACCAGTAAAGTGGTATATAAAGGCAAACCAACAAAATCATTAGAGAGAGGGGGAGTGAAAAATAAGAAGAGGGGGAACAAGTTACTGAAGATTGCATACACCAACATAGATCGAGTAAGATCGAAGATACTGGAGTTAAGTGATGTAATACAGCTAAAGACACCAGACATTGTTGCACTCACGGAGACAAAACTTGAAGATGTTATTTTAAATGAGGTCATATTCCCAAGGGGCTACTCAATATAGAAACGGGACGGAAAAATTAGGAAAGGCGGTGGCGTTGCTGTGCTGGTGAAAGAACACCTAAAGGTGAACAAAATAATGACTGCCAATCCACAAGAAGTTGACATAATAGCACAAGAGATCTGCCATGAGGATGATAAACTAATGCTACAAACTAGTCCACTGCTTGGTGGTGGATTATAAATGCATATAGTCCACCGCCAAGCAGCACATGGTCAAAGGAGGAGCTAGATAGTAAACGAGAAGGTCTTATAACAATAATGAGAGAGATCATAGCGAGAGCGGATAACCATAGATCATGACTGTTGATAGTCGGCGACTTCAATTTGAAATCCATAGACTGGGAAGCATATGAAGCTCAAACGGAAGATTTTTAGACCTGTAAATTTGTAGACCTCATCCTGGAAACATTCTTGTATCAACATGTTAAACATGCTACGAGGATGAGGGAAGGGGACGTTCCCTCCATGCTAGATTTGATATTTACCAGGAAGGAGGAAGAAATATTTGACATTCAGTACCTTCCTCCCTTGGGTAAAAGTGACCATGTCTTTTGGGGGAATAAAGTATGCAATGCGTTATAATCAGGAAGAAAATAAAAAGGTTGATGCAATTGAAAAACCTGACTTTAGGAGAGGACATTATGGCAACCTTAGAATTTTTTTTAGTGAGTATAATTGGACAGACTTGTTGCTAGGCAAGGAAGTGAACGAGATGTATGTCAAGTTTTGTGAAATATATGATAAAGGCACAAAAAAATTTATACCAAAACAGAGATGCAGAACTAGGAAACAGGATTGGTTCAACAGAAAGTGCGAGAGAGCCAGAGACCAAATGACACAAAAATGGAATCAATACAGGAACAGGCCAAACCCCCAAACATACCAGCGATACAAAGATGCGAGAAACAACTACACGGCAGTGAGGAGAGAGGCAGAAAGAAATTTTGGAAAAGGGATTGCAGACAAATGTAAAACAGAACCAGGTCTATTCTATAAATTTATAAACAACAAATTGCACGTAAAGGATAATATTCAGAGTTTGAAAATGGGAAATAGATTCACGGAAAATGAAAAGGATATGTGTGAAACATTAAACGAAAAGTTCCAAAGTGTGTTTGTACAAAATGAAATCTTCAGGGACCCAAACACAATAAGAATTCCAGAGAACAACATAGAGCACATAGAGATGTCTAGAGACAAAGTGGAAAAAATGCTCAAGGAGCTAAATAAGAACAAAGCAGTTGGTCCAGATGGAGTTCCACCATGGGTTCTGAGAGAATGTGCGCCTGAGCTCAGCATTCCACTTCAACTGATTTTTCAGGCAAAAGATGTGTGGAAAAAGGCTAACATAGTTCCAATCTACAAAAGTGGAAGCAGGGAAGACCCCCTTAATTATAGACCGGTATCATTGACAAGTGTAATAGTCAAAATATTGGAAAAAATAATTAAAACTTAATGGGTTGAACACCTGGAGAGATATTATATAATATCAGACAGACAGTATGGTTTTCGATCTGGAAGATTGGTTGGGTTGACTCCATCTATCTGGACCTAAAAACGGCTTTCGACAGAGTTCCATATAATAGGTTGTTCTGGAAACTGGAAAATATTGGAGGGGTGACAGGTAAGCTTCTAACATGGATGAAAAGTTTTCTGACTGATAGAAAAATGAGGGCAGTGATCAGAGGCAATGTATCGGACTGGAGAAATGTCACAAGTGGAGTACCACAGGGTTCAGTTCTTGCACCAGTGATGTTTATTGTCTACATAAATGATCTAAAGTTGGTATACAGAATTATATGAACATGTTTGCTGATGATGCTAAGATAATAGGAAGGATAAGAAACTTAGATGATTGCCATGCCGTTCAAGAAGACCTGGACAAAATAAGTATATGGAGCACCACTTGGCAAATGGAATTTAATGTTAATAAATGCCATGTTATGGAATGTGGAATAGGAGAACATAGACCCCATACAACCTATATATTATGTGAGAAATCTTTAAAGAATTCTGATAAAGAAAGAGATCTAGGGGTGGTTCTAGATAGAAAACTATCACCTGAGGACCACATAAAGAATATTGTGCGAGGAGCCTATGCCACGCTTTCTAACTTCAGAATTACTTTTAAATACATGGATGGCGATATACTAAAGAAATTGTTCACGACTTTTGTTAGGCCAAAGCTAGAATATGCAGCGGTTGTGTGGTGCCCATATCTTAAGAAGCACATCAACAAACTGGAAAAGGTGCAAAGACATGCTACTAGGTGGCTCCCAGAGCTGAAGGGCAAGAGCTACGAGGAGAGGTTAGAGGCATTAAATATGCCAAAACTAGAAGACAGAAGAAAAAGAGGTGATATGATCACTATATACAAAATAGTAACAAGAATTGATAAAATTGATAGGGAAGATTTCCTGTGACCTGGAACTGTAAGAACAAGAGGTCATAGATTTAAACTAGCTAAACACAGATGCCGAAGAAATATAAGAAAATTCACTTTCGCAAACAGAGTGGTAGACGGTTGGAACAAGTTAGGTGAGAAGGTGGTGGAGGCCAAGACCGTCAGTAGTTTCAAAGCGTTATATGACAAAGAGTGCTGGGAAGACGGGACACCACGAGCGTAGCTCTCATCCTGTAACTACACTTAGGTAATTACACACACACACACACACACACACACACACACACACACACACACACACACACACACACACACACACACACACACACACACACACACACACACACACACACACACTCACACACACACACACTATACTCACACACAAACTCACAGCAGTGGGTGTTGAATGATAATTGTGGGCACATATTCTCAGCTATGACGAGAAAATCATTAATAAGAAAGAAACACATTCCCTAGGTTGTTAGGTAAAGTTAGGAGGATGTAATTAAGCAATGTATTTTGGCTATATTGGACAATGAAGTGAATCGTGAAGCTTCGTATTTCTTTGATTTTCGCTGGTCTGCTCTTAATAAATGCAATACAATCCATAACCTGTAAAACCATGCTCATAAGACATATTCATATCTTCCTCTGTGGTCTATGCAAATGAGCAACATTCAGTATCTAAGGAGAGGCATCATCATGGAGAGGAGAAGCGTCGAATGGGATGGGGTCACCGTTGTAGAGACCATAGTGGTGAGTAAATATAACAAGGTTTCACCAGGAGTTGGGAGCTATATTGGAGCAAATGCACAACAAATATGTTAGAATCACAGATGTTGGGGAATAATGCATGAAAAAGATGAAATAAGCAATAAATGAGACAAACAACAACAATAGGAGAGGTACTACAAAAACTCAAGAATTAGAATAAAGAGAACAGAGAAGAAAAAGAACATTTACATAAAAATCATAACGAGTGCCAGGAGAGGGCGCAGAAACAGAGGGTAGACACAGTAAAGAAATTTAAAGAAGAATTAGATTATATGGGAACCTACTGGAAGAGCCAATGGGAAAAGTTACGAGACAAATATGACAGAGAACATTCAAACTTAGAGAAGAAATACAAAAAACTCCAGTAAAGGAGGCAGCAATTTATGACAAACAAATCCAGAAGATAATAAAAATCATAGAAGTCAAATTAGAGGGACTGAATCCTAAAAATTGGAGTGGGATTCGGTGTACTTTGGTTCATGTGAACCAGGAATACACATGTGAACCAAAGTACACATGAAAAATGTGATAATTTGGAAAAGAATATTGTATATGGATCTACATATAGCAATATCCCAAAGCATGAAGATAATCCAGAGAGAAAAGACATTATCCAATGCCTTCCATATACAACAGGAAACTAGGGCTGAACGCTAGAAAAATGAAAAGGAATCAGCCACACATCATTTGACTACTATTCCTATGCAAGGCTGAGTTAAACCTAAAATTTTGCAGATTGGGTTCATATGCAACAGCACAGAAACATCGAAGCAATAGATCATTAACAATGGTATTTGTAAATAAGTTGGCACCAAGAATCCAGGTGAGACGCAAAGGTAACCTCAGTGATATAGGAGGACTCAGAAAGGCATATACCTTAAATTTAACATGAATAAATATAAATAAAGTGTAGTAGATAAAACAGAACAGGGAAAAAGTAAGGATGAGGAGGAAGGGAGAGAGAGAGAGAGAGAGAGAGAGAGAGAGAGAGAGAGAGAGAGAGAGAGAGAGAGAGAGAGAGAGAGAGAGAGAGAGAGAGAGAGAGAGAGAGAGAGAGAGAGAGAGAGAGAGAGAGAGAGAGAGAGAGAGAGAGAGAGAGAGAGAGAGAGAGAGAGAGAGAGAGAGAGAGAGAGAGAGAGAGAGAGAGAGAGAGAGAGAGAGAGAGAGAGAGAGAGAGAGAGAGAGAGAGAGAGAGAGAGAGAGAGAGAGAGAGAGAGAGAGAGAGAGAGAGAGAGAGAGAGAGAGAGAGAGAGAGAGAGAGAGAGAGAGAGAGAGAGAGAGAGAGAGAGAGAGAGAGAGAGAGAGAGAGAGAGAGAGAGAGAGAGAGAGAGAGAGAGAGAGAGAGAGAGAGAGAGAGAGAGAGAGAGAGAGAGAGAGAGAGAGAGAGAGAGAGAGAGAGAGAGAGAGAGAGAGAGAGAGAGAGAGAGAGAGAGAGAGAGAGAGAGAGAGAGAGAGAGAGAGAGAGAGAGAGAGAGAGAGAGAGAGAGAGAGAGAGAGAGAGAGAGAGAGAGAGAGAGAGAGAGAGAGAGAGAGAGAGAGAGAGAGAGAGAGAGAGAGAGAGAGAGAGAGAGAGAGAGAGAGAGAGAGAGAGAGAGAGAGAGAGAGAGAGAGAGAGAGAGAGAGAGAGAGGAGAGAGAGAGAGAGAGAGAGAGAGAGAGAGAGAGAGAGAGAGAGAGAGAGAGAGAGAGAGAGAGAGAGAGAGAGAGAGAGAGAGAGAGAGAGAGAGAGAGAGAGAGAGAGAGAGAGAGAGAGAGAGAGAGAGAGAGAGAGAGAGAGAGAGAGAGAGAGAGAGAGAGAGAGAGAGAGAGAGAGAGAGAGAGAGAGAGAGAGAGAGAGAGAGAGAGAGAGAGAGAGAGAGAGAGAGAGAGAGGAGAGAGAGAGAGAGAGAGAGAGAGAGAGAGAGAGAGAGAGAGAGAGAGAGAGGAGAGAGAGAGAGAGAGAGAGAGAGAGAGAGAGAGAGAGAGAGAGAGAGAGGAGAGAGAGAGAGAGAGAGAGAGAGAGAGAGAGAGAGAGAGAGAGAGAGAGAGAGAGAGAGAGAGAGAGAGAGAGAGAGGAGAGAGAGAGAGAGAGAGAGAGAGAGAGAGAGAGAGAGGAGAGAGAGAGAGAGAGAGAGAGAGAGAGAGAGAGAGAGAGAGAGAGAGAGAGAGAGAGAGAGAGAGAGAGAGAGAGAGAGAGAGAGAGGAGAGAGAGAGAGAGAGAGAGAGAGAGGAGAGAGAGAGAGAGAGAGAGAGAGAGAGAGAGAGAGAGAGAGAGAGAGAGAGAGAGAGAGAGAGAGAGAGAGAGAGAGAGAGAGAGAGAGAGAGAGAGAGAGAGAGAGAGAGAGAGAGAGAGAGAGAGAGAGAGAGAGGAGAGAGAGAGAGAGAGAGAGAGAGAGAGAGAGAGAGAGAGAGAGAGAGAGAGAGAGAGAGAGAGAGAGAGAGAGAGAGAGAGAGAGAGAGAGAGAGAGAGAGGAGAGAGAGAGAGAGAGAGAGAGAGAGAGAGAGAGAGAGAGAGAGAGAGGAGAGAGAGAGAGAGAGAGAGAGAGAGAGAGAGAGAGAGAGAGGAGAGAGAGAGAGAGAGAGAGAGAGAGAGAGAGAGAGAGAGAGAGAGAGAGAGAGAGAGAGAGAGAGAGAGAGAGAGAGAGAGAGAGAGAGAGAGAGAGAGAGAGAGAGAGAGAGAGAGAGAGAGAGAGAGAGAGAGAGAGAGAGAGAGAGAGAGAGAGAGAGAGAGAGAGAGAGAGGAGAGAGAGAGAGAGAGAGAGAGAGAGAGAGAGAGAGAGAGAGAGAGAGAGAGAGAGAGAGAGAGAGAGAGAGAGAGAGAGAGAGAGAGAGAGAGAGAGAGAGAGAGAGAGAGAGAGAGAGAGAGAGAGAGAGAGAGAGAGAGAGAGAGAGAGAGAGAGAGAGAGAGAGAGAGAGAGAGAGAGAGAGAGAGAGAGAGAGAGAGAGAGAGAGAGAGAGAGAGAGAGAGAGAGAGAGAGAGAGAGAGAGAGAGAGAGAGAGAGAGAGAGAGAGAGAGAGAGAGAGAGAGAGAGAGAGAGAGGAGAGAGAGAGAGAGAGAGAGAGAGAGAGAGAGAGAGAGAGAGAGAGAGAGAGAGAGAGAGAGAGAGAGAGAGAGAGAGAGAGAGAGAGAGAGAGAGAGAGAGAGAGAGAGAGAGAGAGAGAGAGAGAGAGAGAGAGAGAGAGAGAGAGAGAGAGAGAGAGAGAGAGAGAGAGAGAGATGAGAGAGAGAGAGAGAGAGAGAGAGAGAGAGAGAGAGAGAGAGAGAGAGAGAGAGAGAGAGAGAGAGAGAGAGAGAGAGAGAGAGAGAGAGAGAGAGAGAGAGAGAAAGAGAGTGTGTGTGGAGGAAGTGAGAAGAGTACAGCAGGGGGAAGTGAGAAGAGTACAGCAGGGGGAAGGAGCCCAAATCACTTTTCCAACAATCTTAGGAGCAACAAATCAAAATATTGGCATTAGAAGTCAAGAGGATGATATAATACAACAAGTGTTGTCAGAAAGGTGTACAGGTACAACCATTAACTAGCGATGACAAAGAGTAATTATCCCAGGGTACACACCTGTATCCTTCCCCCCGACAAACCTAACCATCTCCCAGAAGCCATGTAGCATTCTACCATCACTTTTCACACACCTCATCATAACTCTCCTTTTCTTCACCCCCATTTATTCCTGTTGCAAAAGATTAATTGTTGAATGTTCCTTCTATGTCTCTTGCCAACACAGAAAGCTCCAGCATCATCTTCAAGGACACAACCTACACCTAATCCCGAGAGAGTGATGGAGCTGAAAAAACATTAAATCCACATATCTGCTTCTTGGGGTCTCGTCTACAACTTTTCATACTCATTACACAGCGCACTCAACCTGTGTTCACTGTAAAATCCTAAAAACTCAGCTTACATCCTGTCAAGTCATCAAATAACTGATGTTGTTGATTTACGGGCGACGATGATCGAGGAACTGGATGTGCCCCATCATACCCGTAAAGGATTTATCGTGAAGCCTAATAGCGAAATGAATGTCGCTTATCGGCGGAAGCTAATGTGCCTTACGGCAAATATACACTGATGGGGCAGATGATTGGGAAGCCCCATGAGTCCTTCAGGATGACAAGCACCGTCCCCGCCCCAAATAGAAAACACTGGATAGCAAAAGCGAAAACTCGGCCCCAACTAAAATGCAAAAGGTCATTCAATACCCTCTGGCAGAGCAGAAGCCAGCCGCCGACCACGTATAAGGGCACACCGGGGAAAGGAACTATCAAAGGCAAAGCACCAAACCATTACAACTACATAGCACTGGGAAGGGATCAGGATAAGGTGTAGGGATGAGACATGGAGAAGCAATGTTGCCTAACCACTTGTACGGTCAGGGATTGAACGTTGACCTGCATGAAGCGAGACTGTCGCTCTACCGTCCAGCCCAAGTGGTTGAGGGCACACCAGTAGCCCCATGAAGACCTACCAACTCCCGGCACCTCTCGGCAAAACCAGCAACGGACACACTCACCCCTGCCCGAAAATGTTAAAAATCTATCAACTGTCAACAGAGTGTGTAACCCAATACGGACAACGACGACGGAACACTACACTTCAGCGACATCGTCATGGTCCGGGAGCCACCAAGCATCCCAGCACAGTGCCCGGCAAGGACCTTGTTCCAACGAACATCTAACACAGTTCCAAACCTTTCAAAACAGGAGGTTAAAATGTCGTCCTGTAATTCGAAGGGGGCATCATGCACCACCACATACATCAAGGTGACACTATGATTCACCACTTTAACAGAATCGGTGGTATCAGGGAGAGGGTAAACACGCCCTTCACACCGTTCGAGAAACGCCTGAAAGGCAGCTTGTAGGTGGAACTTGACCACAGCACGGTTGCCCAGAAGCAGCTGGACGCAAACTAAGTCCGACAGCTGCACATGAAGCAGGTCCACCAGGGAGACACCAAACAACTGATGGTCCACCGGCACCGTAAATGCCAGACCAGCCGACAATGTCCTCTTCATTGGAGGTCGAAAAGTCTCCATGGCAAATCTAAACGTCACCCAGTCAGTGGCAAACCACCACCATCAGGCAGGGCAACTAGCAATCGTCCAACGTAAACACTAGCCAAGGGCGGAGAGACCTCAGGAGAGTCCGACCCGGCTGGTGGTCGCCGCTCAATTCCCTAAGCCAATCTACCTTCCGAAGACTGCAGGTAATGAGTGAGTAAACAAGGATACCGGGCCCTCTCTGCACCACGGTGTTGTTGCAGACTGTGCATCGTTTCCACTAGGCTACCACCTCGCACGTCACTGGTATCAAGTTGCTTTAAACTCGGACTGCCACTTCACACAAATGTTACTGCAACTGTCTCTGTTGCGACTTACTGACCTGTAACTGGGCCATTGCACTACCGAGACTAGCAATCACAAAGTAACTATCTAGAACTGCGGACTCAGCACTTCACTGTACTTTCTCACACTGGATAAAATGTCCCAGTTCTCTCACATGGTGACTGTTTCACTGCATTGTTCTTACCTTAGATTTCACAACTGATCCTTGCGATCAGGACTGTCCATAGCTCTGTAGCATTCCTTGAGTGAACTGCGGAGTTGTTAAACCTCGACCCCCAGCCACATGTTGGTTCAGCACAGCTCATTCGATGGCCGTTACTCCATCCACCACATGTTTGTCACCTCCCATTGCCTCAACTCTGCAACTTTCTGGAAAATCGATGAATTGCACCTATTTGAGAATAATTGGGCTTCTCCTCAACACTTTCGAATGTACCTGTAATCAATATGTGCTGGACAAAGCCAGGCACATCTTCCCTCGACTAACGTTAAGGAAATAGTAAGCCAATGAGCAGTCTACTAGCTCGCTCTTGCTGGTCACGTGAGTGACCAGTCTACTAGAATTCGGGAAAGGCACGAATAAGACTTGGATGTGATTTTAATCGTAACAATATCCATAGTGTGCTCCCAACCCACAAACTCCGGTCAATCCCATTGCCAGTTACCCCACAAACCATAACCACTACCGCCACCTCCTCCGTGACCTCCATTTCGAGGTTCTCTTTCTTCCAACCAATCCTCCAACATTTTCACCTTATATACACGTTCCAAGCAAGTACCCACCTAAACTAGGGAGGTGGAGAACCAAGTACACCACCCCAAACCAAAGAGGTGGAGAACCAAGTACACCACCCCAAACCAGGGAGGAGAAGAACGAGTACACCACCCCAAACCAGGGAGGAGAAGAACGAGTACACCACCCCAAACCAGGGAGGTGGACAACCAAGTACACCACCCCAAACCAGGGAGGTGGACAACCAAGTACACCACCCCAAACCAGGGAGGAGAAGAACCAAGTACACCACCCCAAACCAGGGAGGAGAAGAACCAAGTACACCACCCCAAACCAGGGAGGAGAAGAACCAAGTACACCACCCCAAACCAGGGAGGAGAAGAACCAAGTACACCACCCCAAACCAGGGAGGAGAAGAACCAAGTACACCACCCCAAACCAGGGAGGAGAAGAACCAAGTACACCACCCCAAACCAGGGAGGAGAAGAACGAGTACACCACCCCAAACCAGGGAGGTGGACAACCAAGTACACCACCCCAAGCCAGGGAGGAGAAGAACCAAGTACACCACCCAAACCAGGGAGGAGAAGAACCAAGTACACCACCCCAAACCAGGGAGGAGAAGAACCAAGTACACCACCCCAAACCAGGGAGGAGAAGAACCAAGTACACCACCCAAACCAGGGAGGAGAAGAACCAAGTACACCACCCCAAACCAGGGAGGTGGAGAACCTAGTACACCACCCCAAACCAGGGAGGAGAAGAACCAAGTACACCACCCCAAACCAGGGAGGAGAAGAACCAAGTACACCGCCCCAAACCAGGGAGGTGGAAGAACCAAGTACACCACCCCAAACCAGGGAGGAGAAGAACGAAGTACACCACCCCAATCCAGGGAGGTGGACAACCAAGTACACCACCCCAAGCCAGGGAGGAGAAGAACCAAGTACACCACCCAAACCAGGGAGGAGAAGAACCAAGTACACCACCCCAAACCAGGGAGGAGAAGAACCAAGTACACCACCCCAAACCAGGGAGGAGAAGAACCAAGTACACCACCCAAACCAGGGAGGAGAAGAACCAAGTACACCACCCCAAACCAGGGAGGTGGAGAACCTAGTACACCACCCAAACCAGGGAGGAGAAGAACCAAGTACACCACCCCAAACCAGGGAGGAGAAGAACCAAGTACACCGCCCCAAACCAGGGAGGTGGACAACCAAGTACACCACCCCAAACCAGGGAGGAGAAGAACCAAGTACACCACCCCAAACCAGGGAGGAGAAGAACCAAGTACACCACCCCAAACCAGGGAGGAGAAGAACCAAGTACACCGCCCCAAACCAGGGAGGTGGACAACCAAGTACACCACCCCAAACCAGGGAGGAGAAGAACCAAGTACACCACCCCAAACCAGGGAGGTGGAGAACCAAGTACACCACCCAAACCAGGGAGGTGGAGAACCAAGTACACCACCCAAACCAGGGAGGAGAAGAACCAAGTACACCACCCCAAACCAGGGAGGAGAAGAACCAAGTACACCGCCCCAAACCAGGGAGGAGAAGAACCAATTACACCACCCCAAACCAGGGAGGAGAAGAACCAAGTACACCACCCCAAACCAGGGAGGAGAAGAACCAAGTACACCGCCCCAAACCAGGGAGGAGAAGAACCAAGTACACCACCCCAAACCAGGGAGGTGGAGAACCAAGTACACCGCCCCAAACCAGGGAGGAGAAGAACCAAGTACACCACCCCAAACCAGGGAGGTGGAGAACCAAGTACACCACCCCAAACCAGGGAGGTGGAGAACCAAGTACACCACCCCAAACCAGGGAGGAGAAGAACCAAGTACACCACCCCAAACCAGGGAGGAGAAGAACCAAGTACACCGCCCCAAACCAGGGAGGAGAAGAACCAAGTACACCACCCCAAACCAGGGAGGAGAAGAACCAAGTACACCACCCCAAACCAGGGAGGAGAAGAACCAAGTACACCGCCCCAAACCAGGGAGGAGAAGAACCAAGTACACCACCCCAAACCAGGGAGGTGTAGAACCAAGAATACCATCCCAAGCCAGGGCGATACCCACAGAATGAGAAAAAATATCAATGAAGAGTCTACAAATATGAAAGAAGTGATTGTTGAACCTAACCTCTATGTAATAGCAATATTAGAACCTATAATTATGGAAAGAAATCACTAATGCAATATTCCACTGACAATACCAGAAGAAGATAAGGGTATGAAAATATAAATGTGAAGACGAATACCAATAATGCATAAAATGTTACATAAATGATATCAGCGAGAGTAAAAAAGTTGTTGTGGTGGTGATATAAAAGAATATACGAATGCAAAAAGAGATTGGAAAAATATCATACAAAGTAAGGCGGAATTATCTCATAGATTGAGAGCAAAGCTTCTAATAATGGGAGATGTCAGCAATAGGCAAATTGACTGGGAATTGATGGATCAGAGAGAGGGGTGAAGAAACATGGAGCAAATCTGGTAGAAGTTGCATAGAGAAACCTCCTAACAAATTATGTTATAGAGGAAACGTGGAGATGAATGTGAGACATATCAACAAGAGTGGATCTAGTCATTCCATGAAGCAAAATGGACATTTAAAACATTGAGCAAGGGACCCTTGTGAATTGATCTTTGACTTGCAGTTTTTATGAAGGCAGTGGCAAAAGGAAGAGAAGACGGAAATGGAAGACAGGTTTTCCATAAAGGCGAGTACCAGAAAATAATTAGTAACGATATCATGGGATATAGAACTACAATAAAAAAAATATATGATACATGATGGATTTGATAACAATCTAATGCAGAGTAACTGAAAGAAGATTTAAAATGGCCATATGAAATAAATGAGCCAATATAAAACAATCTCATAATTTATCAGAAAATGCTTGAAGGCAAAAAGGTAAAGAAAAAGAGCATGCAATAAGTTCATGAGGCATAGAACAGTGGAGAGCCATAAAGTATAAACAAGAGAGAGAAAAACGAATATACAACAAAGAAGTAATATGATAATGATATCATCATTCTTGGAATTGTGCAGTCCCTGTGACAAAGTGGTAAGTCACTCGCTTGGTGTTTTGCTAGCGCTTTGACCTTGGTTCACATCCTTGCCAGCAAGGATTTACTGGGTGCCAATCCTCAACGTTAGTCTCTGTTTACCCCAACAGTGAAATGGGTATACCTGGTTGTTAAACAATTTGGCAGGTCGTATTCCGGGTTAAATTAGGATTAAGGACTTTTCCGAAAGGCTATGCATGCTAGTGGGTGTACAAGAATGTAAAAACTCTTTTATATATATATATATATATATATATATATATATATATATATATATATATATATATATATATATATATATATATATATATATATATATATATATATAAAAAATATAAAATCATCGATTTCTAAGATTATCCTAAATTACTACAATTGAGGTAAGATGTCTGTAAGTAATAAGTGATCAAAATACACAGAAGAGAAGGACATATAAAGAATGATAAGGAAGTGTGTGAAAACTTATTAAAAGTTTGCAGGAAGTTTTCAAGGCAGAACTAGAGCTGTCCCCAGATCTAAGCTTCTAATGGAACACGCACAACCACAAGCACAACCACAACCAGACTGACCCAATGGAAATGACACCAGAGGAAGAAAAGAAATAGTAGGAGCAGGATGTTATGGAAACCACAGGTCCTTCCTGTGAAGATCTCACCGTTGATCTTGAAAGGGGCAGCTGCAGCATATTTTAATCATTGCTATAATCTTCATCGCCTCACGTGAAGTGGCCGAACAGCCTGATATTTGGAGAGTGGAAAATGTGGTACCTACATAGGTACCTAGGGAGCCGGTCGGCCGAGCGAACAGCACGCTGGACTTGTGATCCTGTGGCCCCGGGTTCGATCCCGGGCGCCGGCGAGAAACAATGGGCAGAGTTTCTTTCACCCTATGCCCCTGTTACCTAGCAGTAAAATAGGTACCTGGGTGTTAGTCAGCTGTCACGGGCTGCTTCCTGGGGGTGGAGGACTGGTCGAGGACCGGGCCGTGGGGACACTAAAGCCCCAAAATCATCTCAAGATAACCTCAAGATAACCAAGATACATACAAGAAAGGGGAAAGATAGGAGCCACTTAACTAGAGACCGGTATTGCTAACATGTATTCTCTGTTAGATATTAGAGAGATTGATATTAGTGAATATTTTCCGAATGTAAATTTGGATTATAAGCATCAACAGGGATTCCTGTTGAACCAACTGTGAATGAATGGGATTTCACAATTATCTTACCCCCTCCTTGGCTGCCCTCCAGTTAATAGCTAACTAGCTTGTAGTGCACAAAAAATCTAAATATTTCTCTCTCTTGGCATTGTTAATTAGCATTCAAGAAGCACAAAAGTCGACGTTAAACGTTTCTACCTCTTGTGGTTTAGCTATAACTTTAGAATAACTTTGGCAATCAGGTTGTATTGATGTATCAAAGATAGTGTTCATTATGTATTGCTTTGTAAATATACGTATGTACAGACTGTGAAAGTATATCGTTTGACTGCCCTACCAGCCCCACGTTGGGCGCCAGATAAAACCAGTGTTGTCTAGTTAAAGCAACACTTCTTAGCCCCAGAGTGGGTGCCAGATCTGAAAGTACCTAACTTTGGAAGGCGAGAGCAAACCCAGAGGTCCAACTACTTGTTTAGAGGGTAGCAAATAGGTTCTCACACAAAATTTTGTATTTAGTGCTTGAAGCTGTGGGTTTGATCCCAGAGTTTAAACCTGTTAAATTAAAGATTTTAGAAGTAGCTGTACAAAGCAAAATAGCGGGGCAGTACTCATCAAAGGTACTGATGAAGGTGGCCAAATGACATTTTTAAAACAATAACAATTTATTCAACAACTTACTCACTAATTGACGGCAGTTACAACTTTACATTACGTTAATTTCCGAGAGTCACTCCAACAGATAAACAATAACAGCTGCAGCAGGACACAGTCACACCACTCTGTCTGATAATCAGGAGTCCTAGTCTCTGGCCCTCTTGCTAGGGCAAGAGAGAACAAAGTGAACTAACTGAACACTAATGCACAATCAAACTAACCTGAACTCAACTCTCGCAGTGGAAATCAACAATTATAATATTATAACAATAACATTAAAACAATGTAACACTTGTCACTAAGACAAACCTTCTAATAATTAAATAATTACATAAACACTCTGTCATACAGATAATAACAAATCAACGAACAATTTCATTACTACTTTATGGTAAATCTGTCACCAAGACAGATAACCAAGATGAACAATTATACTCAACACTGTATGCTAATACACAAGTACAACACTGCGATATAACATAACACAATAATCAATGAGTAACAATATAATAATAAACAGGTCTCACCTAGACACAACACTCAATGACTTACTCTTCCACTGATGTCTTGAGTGGGTAAAATGCAAGGTATCACATTGACACATAAATCACTATTAATGAATTAATAATAATAACACCGTACAACTTAAATGCACAAAAATAAAACAAATACTAAATGTGTTTTCGTGTGTATAACACTTATACTCAAGACAGTGATAGATACAGTATCACTCAGATGGCTGTACCGACAACTAGGTTATTGTCTCCACGACCGATTTAACTCTCACCTGTTACAGGTGATAACTAGATAACTGCGGGTTGGACGGTTGATCCTAGATCAACACAAGGAAACACTATAAGAACAAGATAAATATTTGTAGTCACTTTGAAGACCGGCCTTGTCACTCACACCTTGCATACATAGAAAGTGGAACTGTAGATGTTCTGATGAAATACTCCAGCAATCTCTGCACGTTGTAACATACGAGTAACAACCAAACACAGGGTGGCAGGTGTAGACAACTCAAGCAATGACTGCACGTGGTTACCATGCAAGTAACACGTTAGTTACACTAGATGGCAGGTGCAGGCTGATAGAACAGGTGCACTGTGATTTTGCATGGCGACCACAGCTGGGTGGCGGGCGGCAGCTACACACAGGGTGGTAATGGCGAGTTCTAAACCCTTGGGGTGGCACTTGTGGTGGGCGGCACGGAGTTGGCGGGTAAACCACTAAGTCCACAAAATAGCCGTAAATACAGTTATCTCCCTCCGATAAACTATGACCAGCAATGGGGAGTCAATGATATTCTCTCTAACTCTTCTCTTGTGACAATAAGCTCACAGATGCTCGTGATAATCACGGACTGTAACACTAGGCAGTCACATTGCTTACGAGGTGATCACGTGGTGGGCTCTTTTCTCTCTCTCTTCTTAATAAATTTATTAACTAATTAAATTAGTCGTATCTAAGATAAATCTCAACTATTGTAAACTAGATTCTGCAGCGAATCGGGCTAGATGAAATTAGATGGATAACGAGATATCAATAAAAGTTATGTTAGGCGGTAAAGTCGAGCTGTGGCCAGCAGCGAAGACTTCATACATCTTATGTACTTGGTGACTCCTTCGGAAAGAGGAGGGCAGCATTGGGAAGGTTGCTCCATGACTCCCTTCACACTCCTCCTAGATATATGAAACCAGCCAATCAGGCACCAGGCCCTGAGATCTATCAAATCAAAGCAGTCCTCTCTGTGTGGCGAGGAGCCACGTTTTAGATTCGCGGATTTGGACTGAAGGTTACATTGAGAACTTCGGGTTAAATAGAACATATCATAACGACCATCATTTACCCAGGATAAGAGAGGTTAAAGACTGGCCCCCGTTACATCCCAGACGTGATCTTCACCTTTTTACTCAGGCCCTAAGAAGGAAAAGTGAGGAACTTGGTATATTTTTATTGGTGTGGGATGGTTATTGGAGGCCCGAGGAAGCAAATATGAATCCCATGTATGTGTAAGGCTTTTAAATCTTATGCGGTACCCTAATACTTCACCTGACGGGATGCGTAGTTTGAGCATATTTTGCCACCCTATCACCTGATGGAATGCGCAGCCGAATGGTTCTTGTACATGTTATTGCATGAGAGTAAGTACGAAAGTGTGAAATAACAAGCACAGTGATTCGATCCACTGGTCTAGATTCTTGAATTGTGGACTTAGGTCTGCCTTACTGACTATCTCCGGAAAGCCCTCAAAATCAGTGGACAAAGGTACTGTATTGGCCATTGTATACGTAGTTCCCCAACTAATTAGAGTCAGTTGAACATTTATACATCGCAAGTCATGTCATGGAGCTTCAACGTTGGAAGGAGACAGAGAGAACGTTTTTCAAGTCTGTGGTTAAGAACTTGAGAATCTAGCGTCGACCGTCTTGAATTCGCTAACAATCATAGGCCTCAGTCATGCTGTATCCATGATGGCATATACCTAGCAGGCAAGGATAACCGCTTCTCATTAGTTTAGGCACCATTGCTTTTTGTCTAATATGTCAACCCATAAATTGGACTGTTGTACCAATGGGTAAGCTGGTAGACCCCACCTACAGCCTCACAAAGTCATTTTGATTCCAGAGTTCGTCTTGAATGGACGTGTATCAATCATGTTAATTAGTCAGTAACGTGATCAACCCACATGACATTCTCTAAAAGCAAAAGTCACTCGACAAGTCTCAATTTCATGCAACATGACTGTCTACTGAATCAGGTTGCAGTAAATGAGAATTGAATACGATTTTCTGAGTGAACTTGAAGTATAGAGAAATTGAGTAACACCCCGTCATCACTAACAGAGATAACAGATTGCAGCCAGAGTTTCTGAGAATGTCTTAAATCAGTGTACTATAACAGCTCGCCCTCACAGGGCCGTGAGTGACGAGTCTGCCGACCCTTGTGTCAGTGACCACACTAGCCGCCCTCACCGTGCTGTGAGTGACCAGTCTCCCGACCCTTGTGTCAGTGACCACACTAGCCGCCCTCACAGGGCCGTGAGTGACGAGTCTCCCGACCCTTGTGTCAGTGACCACACTAGCCGCCCTCACCGTGCTGTGAGTGACCAGTCTCCCGACCCTTGTGTCAGTGACCACACTAGCCGCCCTCACAGGGCCGTGAGTGACCAGTCTCCCGACCCATGGTCAGTGACCACACTAGCCGCCCTCACAGTGCCGTGAGTGACGAGTCTCCCGACCCTTGTGTCAGTGACCACACTAGCCGCCCTCACCGTGCTGTGAGTGACCAGTCTCCCGACCCTTGTGTCAGTGACCACACTAGCCGCCCTCACAGGGCCGTGAGTGGCGAGTCTCCCGACCCATGGTCAGTGACCACACTAGCCGCCCTCACCTTGCTGTGAGTGACCAGTCTCCCGACCCTTGTGTCAGTGACCACACTAGCCGCCCTCACCGTGCTGTGAGTGACCAGTCTCCCGACCCTTGTGTCAGTGACCACACTAGCCGCCCTCACAGTGCCGTGAGTGACGAGTCTCCCGACCCTTGTGTCAGTGACCACACTAGCCGCCCTCACAGGGCCGTGAGTGACGAGTCTCCAGCCAATCTTAAGCTGTCACGTGACAGCATTGCCAACGGCTTCTCACTTGAACGAGCCACATATGACCCATTGTGTCCACCTGTGCCACCACACTGTGTGCTAACCTGATACCATGTATAGTCAGGGTTATTGTGAGTCTATCACCATGTGTGATCCTTTCACTGTACACCTGTACCACCGTGCTGTGTCAGACACCTGTCTCACACACACACACACACACACACACACACACACACACACACACACACACACACACACACACACACACACACACACACACACACACACACACACACACACACACACACACACACACACACACACACACACACACACACACACACACACACACACACACACACACACACACACACACACACACACACACACACACACACACACACACACACACACACACACACACACACACACACACACACACACACACAACGAGCTGAGGGCGGAGGGAGATTCAGTCCTTGGACCTATACTGTTTCTGATATATGTAAATGATCTCCCAGAGGGTATAGAATCGTTTTTCTCAATGTTTGCCGATGATGCAAGAATTATGAGGAGGATTGAAACAGAGGATGATAGTAGGAGGCTACAAGATGACCTAGACAGACTGAGTGAATGGTCCAACAAATGGCTGTTGAAGTTCAACCTGAGTAAATGCAAAGCAATGAAACTAGGCAGTGGAAACAGGAGGCCAGACACAGGATACAGAATAGGAGATGAAGTACTTAATGAAACGGACAGAGAGAAAGATCTAGGGGTTGATATCACACCAAACCTGTCTCCTGAAGCCCACATAAAGAGAATAACGTCTGCGGCATATGCGAGGCTGGCTAACATCAGAACAGCGTTCAGGAACCTGTGTAAGGAATCATTCAGAATCTTGTACACGACATATGTAAGACCAATCCTGGAGTATGCAGCCACAGTATGGAGCCCGTACCTTGTCAACCACAAGACGAAGCTGGAAAAAGTCCAAAGGTATACCACTAGACTAGTCCCAGAACTGAGAGGCATGAGTTACGAGGAAAGGCTGCGAGAAATGCACCTTACGACACTGGAAGACAGAAGAGTAAGGGGAGACATGATCACAACCTACAAAATCCTCAGGGGAATCGACCGGGTAAACAAGGATAAACTATTCAACACTGGTGGGACGCGAACAAGGGGACACAGGTGGAAACCGAGTACCCACATGAGCCACAGAAACGTTAGAATGAACTTTTTCAGTGTCACAGTAGTTAACGGATGGAATGTATTAGGCAGTGATGTGGTAGAGGCTGACTCCATACACAGTTTCAAATGTAGATATGATAGAGCCCAGTAGGCTCAGGAATCTGTACACCAGTTGATTGACAATTGAGAGGCGGGACCAAAGAGCCGAAGCTCAACCCTCGCAAGCACAAATAGGTGAGTAAATAGGTGAGTACACACAAACACACACACACACACACACACACACACACACACACACACACACACACACACACACACACACACACACACACACACACACACACAGTGTGTGTAGGTGTAGAGAAGTTCAAGAAAATATTCCTGCAGAGGGATATGACAAGGGAAGAGAGAATACGGACAGCAGACGCGAGGAAGGAGCGCAGGGAGAGAGAAGGAAATCAGAGTACCACAACCCAGAACCCTACAATCCCAGAGGGAAGTGGAGAACCCTCCTCAAACAGTGCAACAGCCACAGGGATTGGGACACCACCCCCACATTCTACCCAACAGACACCCAACCTGCCCCATCCCCTGTCAGCCCCCCACTAAGTACCCACCTAGGGCACCCTCCCCCCACCCACCCCCCTCCCCCCACTCACCCCCCTTCTCCCCCTCATCCCTCTCCCCAGGACCTCCCTTCTCCCCCATCCCCCATGCCCCTCCCTTCTCCCACATGCCTTCCCGTCTCTCCCACCCCCATGCCCTCCCTTCCCCCCCTCCCCCCTAAGCCCCCCACTCTCCCCCACCCCACCTAAGTCTTCCCCTCTCCCCCACTCCCCTAAACCCTCCCCTCTTCCTCACCCACCTCAGCCCTCCCTTTTCACCCACGCCCCCCAAGCCCTCCACCCTTTTCTCTCCCCCAAGCCCCCCCATCTCCCCTATCCCCCACAGCCTCTCCTCCCCCCATGCTTCCCCAACCCTCCCTCTCTTACCCACCCCCTGTACCCTCCCCCTCTTATCCACCCCCTGTACCCTCCCCCTCTTATCCACCCCCTGTACCCTCCCCCTCTTATCCACCCCCTGTACCCTCCCCCTCTCCCCCACCACCCCAAGCCCTCCCTCCTCCACCAATCCCCCCGTGCCAGGTCCCCCCAGCTCCCACTCACCCCAGATCCCAAAGGTCCCCCCCAGAAAAGAAGCAGAAGAGAGTCAGTTTCAGGGTGATGTACTCGAACATAGATGGGATCACAAGCAAGACAAGTGAACTAAGGGAAAGAGCACAAGAAGTTAACCCAGATGTAATCGGACTCACTGAAACAAAACTCTCTGGAATCATAACGAATGCCGTGTTTCCCCAGGAGTATACAGTAATAAGGAAAGAGAGGGAAGGTAGGGGAGGAGGCGGAGTGGCCCTACTCATGAGAAGGGAATGGAGTTTTAAGGAGATGGCCATCCCGGGCTGTGAGGAGTTCAGAGACTACATAGCAGGCACCATAACAATGGGAGGACCAAGAATAGTAGTAGCAGTAATATACAACCCTCCACCAAATGACAGGAGACCCAGTCAAGAGTATGAAAACAACAACAAGGCAGTTAACACTATAATTGAGAGGGCAGCCTCTGCTGCCTGTAGAAATAGATCCCACCTGCTCATCATGGGCGACTTCAATCACGGAAAGATTGACTGGGAGAACAAGGAACCGCATGGAGGCGAGGATACGTGGAGAGCCAAACTATTGGAGGTGGTGACAAGCAACTTTTTAACCCAGCATGTCGGAGAACCCACAAGGATGAGAGGCAATGACGAACCAGCGAGACTCGACCTAGTCTTCACTCTGAACGACTCCGACATAAGAGAAATCGGTTTTGAGGACCCAGTAGGAATGAGCGACCAAAGTGTACTGGTGTTTGAGTACTTGATTGAAGAAGGGCTATTGAACTCGAGGAGGGATACCGAAACCAAAAGGTTAGCATACCGAAAGGGAAACTATGAGGGGATAAGAAAATTCCTAACAGATATAGCATGGGAAACAGAGCTCAGGGGAAAGACGGCCCAAGATATGATGGATTACATCACGCAGAAGTGCAAGGACGCAGCAAACAAGTTTGTCCCAGTCCAAAAGGAAAACAGAGAAATGAAGATGAGAAACCCATGGTTTAATCAAAGATGTAGGCTAGCTAAGCAGCAAAGTAAAAGGGCATGGAGAAACTATAGGAATAACAGGACACTGGAGAGCAGAGAAAGATACCAGAATGCCAGGAATGAATATGTCAGGATGAGAAGAGAGGCAGAAAGACAATACGAAAATGCCAGGAATGAATATGTCAGGATGAGAAGAGAGGCAGAAAGACAATACGAAAATGACATCGCAAGCAAGGCAAAGACTCAGCCTAAATTGTTGCATAGCCACATTAGGAGAAAAACAACAGTAAAGGAACAGGTTATGAGATTAAGGATAGGGGCGGAAGGATTCACTACAAATGACAAGGAAGTGTGTGAGGAATTGAATAAGAAATTCCAGGAGGTCTTCACCTTAGAGCAAGGAGAAATTCCAGAGGTAAGTGAGGGAATAGCTAACCAGGAACCACTGGAAGAGTTTGAGATTACCAGTGGGGAAGTAAGGAAGTGTTTACTAGAGTTGGACGTGACGAAGGCTATTGGACCAGATGGAATCTCCCCTTGGGTTCTAAAGGAAGGAGCAAGAGCACTGAGCCTACCACTCTCCATAGTGTATAACAAATCACTGGCAACAGGGGAACTGCCAGATATTTGGAAAGCAGCTAACGTAGTCCCGATATACTAGAAAGGGGATAGACAGGAGGCACTGAACTACAGGCCAGTGTCCCTAACCTGCATACCATGCAAGCTGATGGAGAAGATTGTGCGAAAAAAACTAGTTGAGCATCAGGAGCGAAGGAACTTTGTAACACAGCATCAACATGGGTTCAGGGATGGCAGGTCCTGCCTCACAGGGTTACTTGAATTCTACGACCAGGCAACAAAAATAAGGCAAGAAAGAGAAGGGTGGGCAGACTGCATGTTTTTGGATTGTCAGAAAGCCTTTGATACAGTGCCACACAAGAGGCTAGTGCAAAAGTTGGAGATGCAGGCTGGAGTGAGAGGGAAGGTACTCCGGTGGATAGAGGAGTACCTAAGCAACAGGAGACAACGAGTCTGTGTGAGGGGTGAGGTCTCAGATTGGCGAGACGTCACAAGTGGAGTCCCGCAGGGGTCAGTCCTTGGACCTATACTGTTTCTGGTATATGTAAATGATCTCCCAGAGGGTATAGATTCGTTCCTCTCAATGTTTGCCGACGATGCAAAAATTATGAGGAGGATTGAAACAGAGGATGATAGTAGGAGGCTACAAGATGACCTGGATAGACTGAGTGAATGGTCCAACAAATGGCTGTTGAAGTTCAACCCGAGTAAATGCAAAGTAATGAAACTAGGCAGTGGAAACAGGAGGCCAGGCACAGGATACAGAATAGGAGATGAAGTACTTAATGAAACAGACAGAGAGAAAGATCTAGGAGTTGATATCACACCAAACCTGTCTCCTGAAGCCCACATAAAGAGAATAACGTCTGCGACATATGCGAGGCTGGCTAACATCAGAACGGCGTTCAGGAACCTGTGTAAGGAATCATTCAGAATCTTGTACACCACATATGTAAGACCAATCCTGGAGTATGCGGCCCCAGCATGGAGCCCGTACCTTGTCAAGCACAAGACGAAGCTGGAAAAAGTCCAAAGGTATGCTACTAGACTAGTCCCAGAACTAAGAGGCATGACTTATGAGGAAAGGCTGCGGGAAATGCACCTTACGACACTGGAAGACAGAAGAGTAAGGGGGGACATGATCACAACCTACAAAATCCTCAGGGGAATCGACCGGGTAAACAAGGATGAACTATTCAACACTGGTGGGACGCGAACAAGGGGACACAGGTGGAAGCTGAGTACCCAAATGAGCCACAGAGACGTTAGAAAGAACTTTTTCAGTGTCAGAGTAGTTAGTAAATGGAATGCATTAGGAAGTGATGTGGTGGAGGCTGACTTCATACACAGTTTCAAATGTAGATATGATAGAGCCCAATAGGCTCAGGAATCTGTACACCAGTTGATTGACGGTTGAGAGGCGGGACCAAAGAGCCAGAGCTCAACCCCCGCAAGCACAATTAGGTGAGTACAATTAGGTGAGTACACACACACACACACACACACACACACACTCATTGTTGACACCATATGGGACAAGGGCCCTCTTCACCATCAATACCCCCTCTCCAACTCCCACCAATTTTGACCCCCTCACACCCTCCAGAACATTCCTCTCCCTCCCTTCCTCTCTCCCTCCCTCTCCTGACCCCCCCCCCCTTTCTCTCTCTCTCTCTCTCTCTCTCTCTCACTCTCTCTCTCTCTCTCTCTCTCTCTCTCTCTCTCTCTCTCTCTCTCTCTCTCTCTGTCTCTCTCTCTCTCTCTCTCTCTCTCTCTCTCTCTCTCTCTCTCTCTCTCTCTCTCTCTCTCTCTCTCTCTCTCTCTCTCTCTCTCTCTCTCTCTCTCTCTCTCTCTCTCTCTCTCTCTCTCTCTCTCTCTCTCTCCCACTGGGAAAAATATTACAGGGAGACAAAGATGGCAGGAACAAACTTAGTGGAAGGGGAGGGACAGGATGCCTGGATTAGGGAGACATTCAAACAAATGTGTAGTGAATTCAGTAAAGGAATGAGAATAATGAGAGTAACCATAACTAACCTGAAGGATGAGCTGAAGGCAGCAAAGGATGAAATAAGAAGCCTGAAAGAGAATCCTCCCCAATTCCAGACACAAACCATCCCTCAGGGACATGGTAAGGTTCCTGTAGTGAGGACTTTTGCAAAACAAACCTCATTTGCATAATTGTTTAAAAAGAGCCCTGAAGCTAGGTCTGCAGTAAGGGAAGTTGCCATGGAAGTGGCTTTTTCGGGAAGCAGGTAGATGTACTAGTGTAACACGGGTTAGGGTTGCTCTCTTTCTTCTCTTTCTTTCTTTACCCTCTACCCGTATTCTTACTTTTATTTCTAAACCAAGGGACTCCAAAACTTTTAACAAAGCCAACTCCACGCCACGTGGTCCTAAGACGATTGACCGACTTAGGATTCTACAACCAGTATGGCGTGACCTAGGCTCTGAGCAAAACCCTAGAGTCGCCTCTACGCTGCCACCACCAGACCAGTAACACAAGAGCAATGATCGAGGTCTGGATCGATCACGCTAATTAATCACCTAGGGGCTTGATCCCCACTCGATGACCGTGGAAACTTAAGAGTGTGAAATTAATTACACGGGAATGATTCGATGTTAGAATCGGCGCCCAATCCAACTCTACCTCGTGTGGACCACGTGACCAGGACAAGTTTACACATAAAACACATGGAAATAATGAAATGCAAAATATTAACAAATTTAATTTATTAAAAGAAAAACTAAAACAAAATCTAAATATGTTCACTCCCTGTCACTTTAACACTCCCTACTTGACCTGACTGGCAAATGAGACTATTTCTATACATAACCATAGCAACTATACCTCTATGTTTTCCAGCTAAGGATGTTGGGCTGGTCTTGGGGAGAGGTAAGATGTTTGACCTCTCCCAGCTGCTCGGCAGATCACACTGATCTGTCCTCGTCTGGCCTAGCCCAGACTAGAACATTGTATCCTTCCGTCTAGTCAAAGTTTTACCAAGTTACTAGCCAGGTTTAAGTTATAACAATTAACCTCTGTTGTACTTAATTGATCCAGACTGGTTGAATTATTTTACTGAATTAAATTACAAACATCTAACGGCAGAGCTGTTCCCGATCACAAAAATGGTTATTAAAACTTTGAGAAATAGTAGACCTGTCAACCCTGCTGACCTATGACCGCCGGTCACTCCGCCTTAGAAGTTAGATCTGATTCGTGACGTCACTGATGGTGACTTAAACTCAATAATTAGAATACTCTTGATATTGTATCCAGTACTATTATACAATACAATTTTAATGCAAAATGAATAAAGGCTAATTTCTCTAAATTACTGAATACTATAGGATGGTTCATTATACGCAGCTATGAACAAAGCGTCGGTTATTTCCACCGCAAATTCCCCTGGGGGTCAGGTCACCATGCGGCTCAGCTTCCCATTCTCTTTTGTCGATAAACCACTCTGGATAATTCTTACAACAGCCTAATTTGTTACAACCCCCCCCCGCACAAGCACTTAGTAAACCTTGTTAATTTGTTAAAAATCACGAGGTTTAGTATCCAAACCCACAATTCAACTCATGCCATAAACAAAAGCTAACCTAACTAATAAAATTTGACAAATATTTGAGTGTCCAACATCAACATGTTTAAATTCATAAATTTCTCAGCTGTCAACTGACAGCAATCCTCAAACATCAGGAAACATACATCCTATCCTTACTGACATAGCTAAATAACATGTCCCTACTCTACCATCAAAAACTAGCTATTAAACTCTTGGCTCTTCACTAGCCAAGTCCATGTGTCCTCTAGAGCCGGCCACTCCGTGCTCAAACAAACATTAAAGTTATATCATCAGACTGAACTTTCAGTCATCCGGGAGCGTACTACGGAACTATCAGGTACACATCCGTGTACTAACCACTCCCCATCAATGTCAACCTTGACATGTTAAGGAACACACCTAACGTTTATTACATGTATCTAAAAATAAAAAAAAAAATCCTATACTATATCACAGGTTTCAGCTGACTGTACAGCCAAGTGTTCTCACTCACTAGAAGTGTCAATGTTTATATTGGTCCGCCTCTCCTGTGTTCAAACATTCTGAAAAAAATAGCACAACATAATTTTCCATAACCGTTTGTTCTGGGCTGAGACAATTACACAGGGGCTTCGATTTTGATTACTGACCAATTTATAGAGTAAAATTTTCATATATTATACCAGAATTATTTTAAATCTGTTTTTCAACATTTATAAAGTATTGATTCTAACTCTGTTTTTCAACATTTAAACAAAAGTGTCCAGATATTCTTTTACACAGATGTTCAGAGCCAACTTTGTTGTTTGTATCAATTGTTCATATTGAGTAAACGAGAAAAAAAAAATCGATGCTGCTGGATGCTGAACGTAGTCGCTGACGATGACGGTGTCGATCTTGCTTCTCCCCATGTGTAGACATCAATACCTGGTCCTCTTGTACTCCCATCCGGTACTCCTGAATGACGACAGAGTGTAGTAGAGCGGAGTGCCAAGTGACAGTTGTAGAATACTGTTACTTCGGCCATTAATCTTGCTCTCGACAGTCCACACGCCTTCATATCAATCACAGTTCACACGGCAGTTCTTGATGTTAAACTTGACGGCGCAGATGACCACAGCAGAGCAGAACTGGATGTACCAACAGTGTCTCTTAGCAGGAGTGGTGTCAGAAGGTCGTAGAGGCGGGTTGCTTGTTTGCAGAACAGGTGAATCTCGTCTTCCATCATTGCTCACGTCATCTCAGGCGTTTCTTGATGTCCCCAGGTTACTAGGCCGTAAACACCAACTGTGTATACCCTCGTACCGCCGACTTTAGGCCAAAGGAGACAATTTTGCGACCTTCTATTGGCGAGTCCCGGTACTCTGTAGGGAAACCGTGCCTTCCACCTGTGACCGCCTTACTTCTGCTTTCTTGTTACTTCAGATGACGTAATCATTAATCTTCCGGCGAAATTCTTGAGTACTGCTACGTGCTTTCCATTTCTTGACCTCTCCTCCAACACTGCTGGAATGGCTGCAGTCTTGATGACGCAGCAGGTGGGTATTGGTGATCTCGAGACAGCTACCCCGGCGTTGTATGGCACCTCCGGTGACTGCTATAATGTGGACAGCTCGCTGGCCCTGACAACCTCGTTAGTGACGTGAGGCGTCGGCCGGGTGACTCTTGGACAGTCACTCATCCCCAAAGTAACTGATGTATGGGTTACTGGGTCTGGTGGGGGGAGGGCTTTGTGTAACGTGCCTCCCCCCTCGGTCTTTACAGACAAGGGTTCACGTGTGGCTGGAACAACTGGGTCGGTGTACCAATCAGACCTGGGAACAGACAGACACAACACAGCGGAAGCATAGATATACTCTGGGTTTGGTGGAGGTGGAACCCCAGAGCACGGTAAAAGTTGCTACCTGAGTCAAGTATAGACATAGTACATCTCATTGCCTTTACAGGAAAATCTAATGAATACTAAATTATACTAACCAAGGAAGTTACTTTACTGTATAGCGCGAGATCTCGTCACCATAGGGTGGCGAGACTGCACCTGACTACTGATGAGCGATGACAGAGGGTCATCCTCATCTTCTGACTCGTCGGTGAAACCATGAGTCAGCACTGCTGAGTCAGGAACTAGACCCGCTGAAGGCAGTTCTAATTCCTCTCTAGCATGATAATGTTTCAATTTATTCACGTGAATTGTCCTTTCCACCTGGTCCTCGAACACTCCTTTTATAACAAGATTAACCGGCCCCGCCCTTTTAATTACTCTATATGGTCCTCGCCACCTCGGAGCTAGTTTCCTGCTCTGATTGGCGGGCGCAGCCTCATTCACTCTCAATACGAGGCTTCCTTCCGTCAACTCAAGAGGGCGCACTTTCTTGTCATAAAAATGAGCATACCGAGTCCGTGCCTTCTTGGACGCTTCAGCTGCAATATTCCATGCATTTCTCATTTTACCAAGGACCTCTGAAGGATAGTCCTCCCCGTATGCAACATTATGTCTGTTAAGCAGCCCTGAGGGGAAATTGCATGAATTACCAGTAAACAAATGAAGAGGTTGGGTGTTAATTGATTGGTGGATGGCAGTATTCAAGGCGAACTGAACATAGGGTAGGTGTTCATCCCAGGTGTTTGCATCATGTTCAGCAAGGATTGCAAGCATATCCTTGACTGAACGATTAGTCCGTTCCGTCATTCCGTTTGCTTGTGGGTGTAGGCCGTTGTAAAAGCCGAAGTTGTCTCTAAAATCTTACAAACTTCTCTAAATATATTCCCATTGAATTCTTGACCCCGGTCAGAGACTAAAACTTTAGGAGGTCCGAATACAGTAACGAACCTATGCAAGAACGCATCTGCAACCGTACGAGAATCCTTCTGAGGTAATGCAACTAGTGTAGTGTACCTAGACAGATGGTCAACTAGCACCAACACGTATCTGTTACCCGCATGACTGTGGTGTAAATCAATCAGATCGGCCCCCACACGATCTAACGGTTCACGAATTTCAGGAAATTCCTGAAGTGGGGCTTGTACCTTAAGGGTACCTTTCCTCCTCTGGCAACGAGGGCACGACTTCACGAAATTGATTACCTCAGAAAGTAATCCTGGAAAATAAAATAGAGACTTTGCTTTTAAGTGCGTTTTAAAGATCCCCGGATGCCCTGCAATTTTTGAAGCATGTGCAAGCTTTAACGCTGATGACCGCAACGCGTCCGGAATAACTAGCTGAAATACTGCCCTATCATTCTGGCTATTAACATAATACAGGACGCCCTGTTTCATCTCAAAATCATGAATAGGTAAATTCTTTTTCTTTTTCGGGTATTTTCCTCCCTCTAAATACTCAATAATCTCTTTCCATCTCGGCTCGTTCATCTGGTATTCTCTCATTTTATCCGATGGAATGGTTTCAATATTTTCATTAATCTGCATTGCCGCTATATTTCTACTTAGCGTATCTGGCACAACATGTGCTGGACCAGGCTTGTACAAGATCTGGAATGAGTGGGCCGAAAGTTCGTGAGACCAGCGTGACATTCGTGGGCATTTTGTTCGCTTCTTAAATATGTGTGTTAATGCTCGATGGTCTGTGTAGATTACAAAATGCCGCTGAAATAGGTAAGGCTCGAAATACCTAACTGATTCTACTACTGCCAGTGCCTCCCGATCCGTAGCTGAATAACGAACTTCAGGTCCTTTGACCTTCCTACTGAAATAGGCTACTGGATGGGGTAAATTATCTGCGTCTCGCTGAATTAAGCACCCGCCAATAGCAATACCGCTGGCGTCAGTGTGCACTTCCCACTCTTTCTCAAAATCAGGAATAGCCAATACCGGTGTCGTGATTAGTTGGTCTTTCAGTTTGCGATAGGCCTCGTCATGTTCAGATTTCCACACAAACTTCGCATTTTTCTTTGTCAGATCAGTCAGGGGTGCTGAAATGCCAGCGAAACCTTCAATATGACGACGAAAATATCCGGCCGCCCCCAAAAACCTACGCACGTCCTTTGCTGTCCTTGGAGTAGGCATGTCAGCAATGGCGCGGCAAGAATCTGGGTCAGGTCGGATACCGTCTGGGCACACCTGGAACCCCAGAAATTTGAATTTCTGAGCCGCCAAGGTGCACTTCTGAACATTCAGCCTGAAACCTGCCTGATCTAACAATTTCAAAGTCTCAGTCAAGTCCTGTAGGTGTTCCTCAAACGTCCTGGAATATATCACAACATCATCCAGGTACGCTAAAGAATGCCTACCCAGTACCGGACTAAGGATAAAGTTGATGGCCCTCTGAAACGACGAAGGCGCTGTCTTCAAACCAAACGGCATCCTACGGAATTGATAAGTGTGCCTACCATCCGAGAATGCTGTTTTTTCCCTATCTTGTTCTGCCACCGGAATCGCCCAATACGCCGATTTTGCGTCAAGAGTTGAGAAATACTTTGCAGCACCAAATTGATCTATTATCTCCTGTATTCGGGGCAACGGATACACATCACCCTTAGTTAATTCGTTCACCTTCCGGTAGTCAACACAGAAACGATAACTACCGTCCGGTTTCCGAACTAGCACAACAGGAGAGAGCCACGGTGACGTACTAGGCTCTATCACGCCCTGTCTCAACATTTTCTGGCACTCCTCCCTGATAATGTTCTTTGCCTGTTCCGGCAACCTCCACTGTCTTGTGTACACAGGCAAATGGTCACCAGTTGGAATGGTGTGCTCGATCTTATCAAGGAGACCAATCTGGTCATCCTCTGTCGCAAACAATTTCGGGAATTTTCGTAAAACTCCTCTCAGTGCCTTCCTATCCGCCTGTGCAACATGTTGCAAATCAAGTGCTGAAATTAATTTTTCTATTTCCTCTACATTCTGTGCAACATTTCTCGTCTCGTATTGTACTTTGGATGGTGTTTTAGTTTTCAACATATTCAGTGCACTACATTGTGCAGTGACGGCTGGCGTCTCAGCTGACTCATGGTGAAAGATTTCTGTGTCCTCCACCATGGTTCCCTGAGATACCCTATCACCTGCCCTGAAGCGAAAAGTCTTATGTGAAAGATTGACAACTGGAATGAGTGCACCTTTATCGAGCACTACAACTAAGTGATGAGGAATTAATAAACTATCACATCTCCCAGCCACCTGAAGGGTAGTACCTGGTTGTATGTGACGTCCCACGGCTACTTTAATAAATTTAACAGAATGTGGTGGGCAACTCTGTTTGGTCAATGCATGCAAGGCGCATGACCTCTTAACTGTGTCTGGAAGAGACTTAAAAATCAATTTTGGAAAGTGCGCATTATATTTCAGCTTCCGTTTAATTGAAGCTACAACTGGGGGATGGTCGATCATCTCCACTGGGTAGGAAGTCTGTCCCAACTGCAACCTGCAGTTCCTAGCCCCTTTTTGAGCAGACAAGGAATAATCAAATCGCAACAGAAAATCAGTTCCCATTAAGATGTGACCAGGAAAATCAAGGTTCTCTACGATCGTACATGTGTGAGGCTGCAATTCCCCATCAATCTCAAAATTAACTGTACCTTGACCTACGATCTCAATCTTTTCCCCATTGACCGCTGTTAATGTCTTTGCGCAACGTTTAAGACGTGCATTCTTAAAATTGCTGAAGGCTGACTTTTTAATTACTGTTGCCTGGCTTCCTGTATCAACAAAAGCTGTCAATCTCACACCTTCCACTTTCATCTCAAAAGTAGGCCTACCATCACTAGGAGACTGCTTTCATGCTCTCGTAATAGTGGCTTTACAGTCCCTCTGTATATGCCCGCGCTTCCAGCAGGAGTAACACCTCCGCGGATCTCTGTTGTTACTCCGCGCAGGGTGGCTCGAACTTGCAGCTGAGGGCTGCTTCCCGCCTGATGAACCCGCGCCACAGTTCCTCGGCTTGGCTCCCTCGCCTTTACTTAACGCCTCTACGTATGGCGACAACTGAGTGCCCGGCGTCTCCGTGCGCATCTGCCTGTCTAAGGCTGTGGCGGCCTGGGGTTGGGGTTGAGGTATGGTGTGGGTGGCCTGGGGTTGGGGTGTGGATGGAGGTTGGGGTTGAGGTATGGTGTGGGTGACCTCAGGCTGGGGTGTGGATTGAGGTTGGGGTGGGTATGGGGTGGCCTGGGGCTGGAATGGGTATGGGTATGGGGTGGCCTGGGGTTGGAATGGGTATGGGTATGGGGTGGCCTGGGGTTGGAATGGGTATGGGTATGGGGTGGCCTGGGGTTGGAATGGGTATGGAGTGGCCTGGGGTTGGGGGAAGGGTTGGTATGGGAACTGAGGATGGGGTTGGTATGGGAATTGAGGATGGGGTTGGTATGGGAATTGAGGATGGGGTTGGGGTTGTTGTAGTGACGGATGAGGTGTACCTAGGTGGTCCCCAGTGGTGTCGGAAGAGGTGCTGACCTCTACACTTCCTCTTCCACTCCCACTGGTCCCCACTGACTGGTCATTATCTGGGTTAAACATTTTCTGTGATTCCTGGTGTGCCACGTCTCTTCTAAACTACCCTTTAGTACACCCTCGACCCGGACTCACTACAACCGTGATCTTACACAAATAAAAAAAATCACAACTTTATTCTAAGAGAAAACTACTAAATTCCCAAAATAGGAAATACACCGATTTATCGAGAGAATCGCTGAAGTGAATCCAATGAATGAGTGTCTGCCCCGCACTCGTGTCTGACCGTGAAATATCCCGCAGTTCTATTGCTGAAACCTAAGTCCTTTACGTTAAAAAAAAATTAAAGAATCTAATTTATATAAAACAATTTAAATGATAACGCCACTAACGCGCAGCACTCGTGATGGATTAATAAAGAATATTTACTGTACTCGAATACTAAACGCACTTGAAGTGAGCAGCGTGGCCACTGATGACCGATGGAGCGGGACCAGCTGCGCTGAAAAAAACTAAGTCCCGCGCTTTTTCGCTTAAACGCTGAAAAATCAAAATTTTTGTTCTGAAGGAAAATAACTAGTTTTACGTTAATAAACCGCTCTAGCGATTAATATAGACACCCAGGACCTATAAATGCTTACTAAAAATTGAATTTTTATCAAAAACTGCGTTTTTACTCAATTTCTGGACTCTGCATATTTTTGTGACTCCGAGCGAAAAATTTCTATCACCCCAAATATCACAAAACTCCTTTAATTCACAAAAATTTGGGTTTCTCGTTCCCAGATATAAATACGTTATTATTTACTACTGACGTTGTATGCAGAACAATACTGACACCTCGGGCGGTTTCAACACTCACTAATTCGAATTTTCGTCAAAATCAGAGATTTTCACCTCAAATGGACTCTTGACAAAATTACGACACGATTTTCTCGAAAAATAACTAAATTCGGCAAAAATGTAATTATCACTGTTTAATGCTTACGGACAGAATTACGTCCCTTGCGCGCACTAGAGAGTAATACTGACCCTAGGATATACACGAAACCTGAAAATTAGAATTTCCGCCAAAAAGTCAGATTCTAGCCCAAGCTGGACTTAGAAAATTTTCCACCTACGTTTCTACTGAAAACAGAAATCTAAGTCTAAACCCAGCAAACACAAATCATCTACACAACGTTCGCCTATCTCTTCCCATAGGTGTGGGAATGATTTGCATTGAGAATGGTGCAGGAGAGCCTTTGAGAAACTTTTACGCAAAAAATCCAAACACAAAGGTTTAATTATAAATAGTTTTTCTACAATTATTTTCTTCCAAATGTAAAACAAATAGTTTTTACATGTTTAAATATAAAATTTATGGTGTTTTTTTGTAAAATTCATTAATAAATTGTGAATGATATATATTGGCTGATTGAAACCTTTAAAATCCATTTAGTTATAATATGAACAGAAAAAAGTAGTTTTCCAAATTTTCTAAAAATCGCTCTTTTTAACACAATTTGACTCCTTATGCATTCCACTAAACACTAATATCATGTTTAAATATATAATTTATGTATTATTCCCTAAGATAATTTATATAAATTATAAAAGTTGCTGGAAAGTGGTGAGAAAGAATCTGAAAACGTTTTGTTGTCTTATATTGGCGTGTTCTTATTAACTAGAGTGAGTAAGAGTGAGCGAGAGTGGGTAAGAGTGACTGAAGGTGAGTGAGAGTGCCAGAGAGTGTGTAAGTGTGAGTAAGAGTGAGTATAAGTAAGAGTGACTGAGAGTGAGTAAGAGTGAGAGTAAGGGTGACAGAATGAGTAAGAGTGAGAGTAAAGTGATTGAGAGTAAGGGTGAGTATGAGAGTAAGAGTGATTGAGAGTTAGAGTGAGAGTAAGAGTGATTGAGAGTTAGTGAGAGTAAGAGTGATTGAGAGTAAGAGTGATTGAGAGTAAGAGTGATTGAGAGTAAGAGTGATTGAGAGTAAGAGTGATTGGGAGTAAGAGTGATTGGGAGTAAGAGTGATTGGGAGTAGGAGTTAGAGTGAGAGTAAGAATGAGAATAAGAGTGATTGAGAGTAAGAGTAAGAATGAGAGTAAGAGTGATTGAGAGTATGAGTGATTGAGAGTAAGAGTGATTGAGAGTAAGAGTGATTGAGAGTAAGAGTGATTGGGAGTAAGAGTGATTGGGAGTATGAGTGAGAGTAAGAGTAAGAATGAGAATAAGAGTGATTGAGAGTACGAGTGATTGAGAGTAAGAGTAAGAGTAAGAATGAGAGTAGGAGTGATTGAGAGTAGGAGTGATTGGGAGTAGGAGTGATTGGGAGTAAGAGTGATTGAGAGTAAGAGTAATTGAGAGTAAGAGTATAAGAGTAAGAGTATGAGAGTAAGAGTGAGAGAGTGAGTATGAATGGGTAAGGGTGACTGAGAGTGAGTAAGAGTGACAGAGTAAGAATGACAGAGTAAGAGTGATAGAGAGTAAGAGTGACAGAGAGTAAGAGTGACAGAGAGTAAGAGTGACAGAGAGTAAGAGTGACAGAGAGTAAGAGTGACAGAGAGTAAGAGTGACAGAGTAAGAGTGAGTAAGGATGACTGAGAGAAAGAGTGAGTAATAGTGCGTAAGAGTGATTGAGAGTTAGAGTGAGAGTAAGAGTGATTGAGAGTTAGAGTAAGAGTGATTGAGAGTAAGAGTGATTGAGAGTAAAAGTGATTGAGAGTAAGAGTGATTGAGAGTAAGAGTGATTGGGAGTAAGAGTGATTGAGAGTAAGAGTGATTGGGAGTAAGAGTGATTGGGAGTAGGAGTAAGAATGAGAATAAGAGTGATTGAGAGTAAGAGTGAGTAAGAGTAAGAATGAGAGTAAGAGTGATTGAGAGTAAGAGTGATTGAGAGTAAGAGTGATTGAGAGTAAGAGTGATTGGGAGTAAGAGTGATTGAGAGTAAGAGTGATTGGGAGTAGGAGTAAGAATGAGAATAAGAGTGATTGAGGGTAAGAGTGAGTAAGAGTAAGAATGAGAGTAGGAGTGATTGAGAGTAAGAGTGATTGAGAGTAAGAGTGATTGGGAGTAAGAGTGATTGGGAGTAAGAGTAAGAGTGAGAGTAAGAGTAAGAATGAGAATAAGAGTGATTGAGAGTAAGAGTGATTGGGAGTAGGAGTAAGAGTAAGAATGAGAGTAGGAGTGATTGAGAGTAGGAGTGATTGGGAGTAGGAGTGATTGGGAGTAAGAGTGATTGAGAGTAAGAGTAATTGAGAGTAAGAGTAATTGAGAGTAAGATTATGAGAGTAAGAGAGAGAGTGAGTATGAATGGGTAAGGGTGACTGAGAGTGAGTAAGAATGACAGTGTAAGAGTGACAGAGAGTAAGAGTGACAGAGAGTAAGAGTGACAGAGAGTAAGAGTGACAGAGTAAGAGTGACAGAGAGTAAGAGTGACAGAGAGTAAGAGTGACAGAGTAAGAGTGACAGAGAGTAAGAGTGACAGAGAGTAAGAGTGACAGAGTAAGAGTGACAGAGTAAGAGTGACAGAGTAAGAGTGACAGAGAGTAAGAGTGACAGAGAGTAAGAGTGACAGAGTAAGAGTGACAGTAAGAGTGACAGAGTAAGAGTGACAGAGAGTAAGAGTGACAGAGAGTAAGAGTGACAGAGTAAGAGTGACAGAGAGTAGAGTGACAGAGAGTAAGAGTGACAGAGAGTAAGAGTGACAGAGAGTAAGAGTGACAGAGAGAAAGAGTGACAGAGTGAAAGAGTGACAGAGTAAGAGAGTGAGAGTGATTATGAGAGAGTTAAGAGTGTGAGGTGTGTGAGTGTAGCAGGCCAGGGAGGCAGGATGTGTGGTCACAGGCGAGGCCTAGGCCTCGTGATTTCTAATGTTGGTTTTTATATATATGTTGGATTTTTTGTCCTGTTTCAAATTATAATTATTTAGCAGGAATGTAATAAGATATTGCACAGTATTAATGTGACAATAATATATGCATTATTTCCTTGATAATCAAACTTGTTGTTCAAAGATAATATACAATCTTTGAAGGAAACATTTTGAGAGCGCGAGCTGGCAACACTGGGCTGGTGGGTGAGAGAGACATATGGTTAGTTGTTCTCAGACCTTCAGTGGTGAAGGGTGTGTCCCAGCCGGCCGCCACCAGCCGCCACCCGCCGCCCACCACCAGCCGCCACCCGCCACCCACCACCAGCCGCCACCAGCCACCACCCGCCACCACCCACCACCAGCCACCACCCACCACCAGCCGCCACCCACCAGCCGCCACCCGCCGCCACCCACCACTAGCCGCCACCCGCCACCAGCCGCCACCCGCCGCCACCCGCCACCCGCCGCCACCCGCCACCCACCACCCGCCGCCACCCGCCACCACCAGCCGCCACCCACCACCAGCCGCCACCCGCCGCCACCCACCGCCACCCGCCGCCACCCGCCACCCACCACCCGCCGCCACCCGCCGCCACCCGCCACCCACCACCAGCCGCCACCCGCCGCCACCCACCACCAGCCGCCACCCGCCGCCACCCACCACCAGCCGCCACCCGCCACCACCCACCACCAGCCGCCACCCGCCACCACCCACCACCAGCCGCCACCCGCCACCACCCACCACCAGCCGCCACCCGCCACCACCCACCACCAGCCGCCACCAGCCACCGCCACCCACCACCGCCACTCACCACCCGCCGCCACCACCCACCACCCGCCGCCACCCGCCACCACCAGCCGCCACCCGCCACCACCCGCCACCCGCCACCACCCACCACCAGCCGCCACCACCCACCACCAGCCGCCACCCGCCACCAGCCGCCACCCGCCACCAGCCACCGCCACCCACCACCCGCCGCCACCACCCACCACCAGCCGCCACCAGCCACCGCCACCCACCACCGCCACCCGCCGCCACCAGCCGCCGCCGCCACCACCACCCACCACCACCGCCGCCACCACCACCCATCACCGCCGCCGCCACCACCACCACCCACCACCACCGCCGCCGCCACCACCCATCACCGCCGCCGCCGCCACCACCCACCACCAGCCGCCACCCGCCACCACCCACCACCAGCCGCCACCCGCCACCACCCACCACCAGCCGCCACCCGCCACCAGCCACCGCCACCCACCACCGCCACCCACCACCGCCACTCACCACCCGCCGCCACCACCCGCCACCCGCCACCCACCACCAGCCGCCACCAGCCACCACCCACCACCAGCCGCCACCCGCCACCACCCACCACCAGCCGCCACCCGCCACCACCCGCCACCAGCCGCCACCAGCCGCCACCAGCCACCGCCACCCACCACCGCCACTCACCACCCGCCGCCACCACCCACCACCAGCCGCCACCACCCGCCGCCACCCGCCACCACCCGCCACCCACCACCGCCACTCACCACCCGCCGCCACCACCCACCACCAGCCGCCACCCGCCCACCACCGCCACCCGCCGCCGCCACCACCCACCACCACCAGCCGCCGCCGCCACCACCACCCACCACCACCGCCGCCACCACCCATCACCGCCGCCGCCACCACCACACACCACCACCGCCGCCGCCACCACCCATCACCGCCGCCGCCACCACCACCCACCACCACCGCCGCCGCCACCACCCATCACCGCCGCCTGCCGCCACCACCCACCACCAGTCGCCACCACCACCCGCCACCACCCACCGCCAGCCGCCACCAGCCCCCCCCCACCGCCGATCGTCACCACCCACCACAGCCGCCGCCGCCCGCCCGCCACCGCCCGCCACCGCCCGCCACCACCCACCACAGCCGCCACCACCCGCCGCCACCACCCACCACCACCAGCCGCCGCCGCCACCCACCACCCGCCGCCACCACCCACGACCACCACCAGCCGCCGCCCACCACCCGCCGCCACCACCACCCACCACCATCGCCGCCACCACCCACCACCACCAGCCGCCGCCGCCACCACCACCCACCACCACCGCCGGCCGCCACCACCCACCACCGCCAGCCGCCACCACTCATCACAGACGCCGCCACCCGCCACCACCGCCAGACACAGCCGCCAGTGTCCGCCACCGCCGCCACTGTCCGCCACCGCCGCCAGTGTCCGCCACCGCCGCCACTGTCCGCCACCGCCGTCACTGTCCGCCACCGCCGCCACTGTCTGCCACCGCCACCACTGTCCGCCCGTCCGCCACCACTGTCCGCGCCCGCCGCCACCACTGTCCGCCCGCCGCCTCCACTGTCCGCCCGCCGCCTCCACTGTCCGCCCGCCGCCGCTACTGTTCGCCCGCCGCCGCCACTGTTCGCCCGCCGCCGCCACTGTCCGCCCGCCGCCGACACTGTCCGCCCGCCGCCGCCACTGTCCGCCCGCCACCGCCACTGTCCGCCCTCCGCCGCCACTGTCCACCACCGCCGCCAAAGCCGCCACGGTCCGCCCGCCGCCACTATCCGCCACAGCCACCACTGTCCGCCCGCCGCCACTGTCCGCCCGCCGCCACTGTCCGCCCGCCGCCACTATCCGCCACCGCCGCCACTGTCCGCCCGCCGCCACTGTCCGCCCGCCGCCACTATCCGCCACCGCCGCCACTGTCCGCCCGACGCCACTGTCCGCCACCGCCGCCACTATCCGCCACCGCCGCCACTTTCCGCCCGCCTCCACTATCCGCCACCGCCACCACTGTCCGCGCACCGCCACCACTGTCTGCCACCGCCACCACTGTCTGCCACCGCCACCACTGTCCGCCCGCCGCCACCACTGTCCGCCCGCCGCCACCACTGTCCGCCCGCCGCCACCACTGTCCGCCCGCCGCCTCCACTGTCCGCCCGCCGCCAACACTGTCCGCCCGCCGCCACCACTGTCCGCCCGCCGCCGCCACTGTCCGCCCGCCGCCGCCACTGTCCGCCCGCCGCCGCCACTGTCCGCCCGCCGCCACTGTCCACCACCGCCGCCAAAGCCGCCACGGTCCGCCCGCCGCCACTATCCGCCACAGCCGCCACTATCCGCCACCGCCGCCACTGTCCGCCGCCGCCTCTATCCGCCACCGCCGCCACTGTCCGCCCGCCGCCACTATCCGCCACCGCCACCACTGTCCGCCCGCCGCCACTGTCCGCCCGCCGCCGCCACTGTCCGCCCGCCGCCACTATCCGCCACCGCCGCCACTGTCCGCCACAGCCGCCACTCTCTGCCGTACAGCCTCCCCTCTCTCCGTTAGTAAATAATTATAATTGTTAGTAAATAATAAAAGAAATATAAATTATTAGATTTTTTTTACCCTTCAATTGGTTTTAATATTTAAATTGAAAATAATAATATAATATAAAATATAAAAAAAATAATATAATATAAAATATAATTTAATTTCAAGAAATTTATCTTTAAACACAAAGATGTGAAAAGGGTTCAGATTATTGGCTCAAACCTTTCATAAGAGATTCATATTGGTATATGAATGGATTATGAATGACTCATGTTAGGAGTGTAAAGTTGCCACAACATCTCAAATTAGTGTTAGATACATATGTCTTGGTTATAAGTTTTGGAAACCTATTTAAGTCCACACACAATATCGTATCTGATACGATAAAACAAACGTTTCCAATACTTTCAAATACTTTCCAGATATGTTGTGGCAACCTAAAATTGTTTGCTGGGAAAACACAATTCTACCGTCTTACTGGTAAAACTAGAAAATATCATCCGCATCGACTGGGGAATCCTAATGATACCCAGATCATACACGTGACCCACGAATACAAATTAATTACAGTTAACGACTTTCCGACATTGACTTAGCCGAAAACTTATCCCAAAATACTTAGAAATATTCCACGGACTCTATTAAGCATTTACACGCAACTTACTATCCCTTAAACTCCTTCACTTATCTATCGTGACCGACATATAGCCCTAAGTCCAGAGGATTAACTACACTCTAGCAACAACACCTCTGACTTAGACTAATACAACAGGGAATAGCAAAACTTAATGTACGCACTTAGCCTAATATGCAAGAAAATGCTAAACACTTTGGAAAAATTTTAACCGGGGATTGAATTTAGGGGAAAAAATTAATCTAGAACAACGCAAATAAACGGAAATTACTTTATAAATTTAAGTATAAATTAAAAAATGCACTCGACTTAATCTTATAATTGTTCCTACCGGCTCGCCGTACCACACCTAGCCTAGAGGCCACACCATCTAGGTTCCAACAGAGCGACACGCAGCTTTCAGCAACAATTATGACTAGGGACGACTCAACCTCCACTAAGTGTGCGATCACTTAGTTGTTGAATCGCTGCTAGGTAGGTTACTAGTCCGTCCCTCGGAGGCCGCAACGCCCTTCACGGATTACGTTTTTCCTAGCGTTTTGGGTCGTCTAATAACGCCCTCGGACTATCTACTGGCGTCCCACAGATATATCCGCCCCCGACAGCCCTCAAGGAACTGCTGTTGAGAGTATGGCGGCTCCCAACACCTCTGAATTAATTGCAATGGGTCGAGTATGGTACCCAGTCCAATCAACTCGGAGCGGTCTCCTTTTCAATAAATCTATTTTAACAGCCTAATCTTACTAACTAAACCTTAATCATATCAGCCCGCATGACCCAAGATTCGCCAATCCCCACTCAAACGCACTTGTGTGGCGCACTGCTAATCCTGGCCCGCGGCTGTCTCCTTAGCATCCGCGCACATGTTCGAACGGCTAGACGCGTGAGCCTTTCAACAATTTCAAACAAAATTGTTGAAACCACCGCTGTGCACCATTGTAACACTGGTTTGGGTACCTCTCTCTACTTCTCTTTCTTTCTTTACCCTCTACCCGCTGCCACCATTGTAACACGGGTTAGGGTTGCTCTCTTTCTTCTCTTTCTTTCTTTACCCTCTACCCGTATTCTTACTTTTATTTCTAAACCAAGGGACTCCAAAACTTTTAACAAAGCCAACTCCACGCCACGTGGTCCTAAGACGATTGACCGACTTAGGATTCTACAACCAGTATGGCGTGACCTAGGCTCTGAGCAAAACCCTAGAGTCGCCTCTACGCTGCCACCACCAGACCAGTAACACAAGAGCAATGATCGAGGTCTGGATCGATCACGCTAATTAATCACCTAGGGGCTTGATCCCCACTCGATGACCGTGGAAACTTAAGAGTGTGAAATTAATTACACGGGAATGATTCGATGTTAGAATCGGCGCCCAATCCAACTCTACCTCGTGTGGACCACGTGACCAGGACAAGTTTACACATAAAACACATGGAAATAATGAAATGCAAAATATTAACAAATTTAATTTATTAAAAGAAAAACTAAAACAAAATCTAAATATGTTCACTCCCTGTCACTTTAACACTCCCTACTTGACCTGACTGGCAAATGAGACTATTTCTATACATAACCATAGCAACTATACCTCTATGTTTTCCAGCTAAGGATGTTGGGCTGGTCTTGGGGAGAGGTAAGATGTTTGACCTCTCCCAGCTGCTCGGCAGATCACACTGATCTGTCCTCGTCTGGCCTAGCCCAGACTAGAACATTGTATCCTTCCGCCTAGTCAAAGTTTTACCAAGTTACTAGCCAGGTTTAAGTTATAACAATTAACCTCTGTTGTACTTAATTGATCCAGACTGGTTGAATTATTTTACTGAATTAAATTACAAACATCTAACGGCAGAGCTGTTCCCGATCACAAAAATGGTTATTAAAACTTTGAGAAATAGTAGACCTGTCAACCCTGCTGACCTATGACCGCCGGTCACTCCGCCTTAGAAGTTAGATCTGATTCGTGACGTCACTGATGGTGACTTAAACTCAATAATTAGAATACTCTTGATATTGTATCCAGTACTATTATACAATACAATTTTAATGCAAAATGAATAAAGGCTAATTTCTCTAAATTACTGAATACTATAGGATGGTTCATTATACGCAGCTATGAACAAAGCGTCGGTTATTTCCACCGCGAATTCCCCTGGGGGTCAGGTCACCATGCGGCTCAGCTTCCCATTCTCTTTTGTCGATAAACCACTCTGGATAATTCTTACAACAGCCTAGTTTGTTACACTAGCAGGCTGATAAAGTGAAAAAGAGCAGTAGTAATATTAGGTATTAAGGAGAAAACAGGGACCAGTCCAGCGAAGTGGAGAGACAAGTACAAAAACGATGTTAATGAAATCCTTAAAAGGGTACATATGGAGAGGCTGATCAGAATATTGAAAACGTTTTCAGGCTCGAACAGTACAACAAGGACAGAGACCGATTGATAATGGTGGTATTCACGAATGAAAACACAAAGGAGGACCTGTTAGCAAGGAAGAGCGGGCTAGCAAATGTACTGAAGTTCCAAAAAGTATTTCTGCAGAGGGATATAACAAGGGACAAAAAAATGAGGGCTGCAGCCATGAGGAGGGAGCTCAGGAAGAAAGAAGAGAATCAGGCAACAACAACCCAGAACCCTACAATCCTAGAGGGAAGTGGGGAACCCTCCACAAATAGTTCAACAGCCACAGTGAGAGAAGCACCATCCCCACCTTCTACCCAATAGACGTCCAGCCTGCCCCAACCCCTGCCAGCCCCCACTAGATGCCCACGAAAGGTACCCTACCCCTACACCCTCCCTCCCCATGACCTCCCTTCTCCCCAACCCCCCAATTCCTGCCTTCTCCCCCCTTGCCTTACCTTCTCCCCAACCCCAAAGTATTCCATTCTCCCCCCACCCCCTAAACCCTCCAGTATCCTCCACTCCCCTGAACCCTCCCTTCTCCCTCACTCCCAAAAGCCCTCCCTTCTTCCTCATTACACCCCCCCCAAACCCACCCTCCTTTTCTGCTCCCCAAGCCCCCTTGCACCCCATCCCCCCAAGCCCGCCCTCCTCCCATACCCCCCCTTCTCTCACACTCCCCCAAGTCTCCTCCTCTTACCCACCCCCAAAGCCTCCCCCTCTCCCCCATCCCAAGCCCTCTTTTCTCCCCCACCCTCCCAAGCCCTCTCTCCTTGAACCACCCTCCCATACCAAATCATCCCAGCCCCCCCGCACACCCCAGATCCCCCAGGTCCCCCTTCCTAGGCCCTCCCATAACAGACCCTCCCTGCTTCTCTGCTTCAGAGGAACCAACAGAAACTGAGAATGGACAGAAGAGAGTCAATTTCAGGGTGATGTACTTGAACATAGATGTGATTACAAGCAAGGCAAGTGAACTAAGGGAAAGAACACCAGAAATGAATCTAGAGTTAATAGGACTCACAGAAACAAAACTCTCAGGAATCATGAAGAATGCAGTGTTTCCCCAGGACTACACTGCAATAAGAAAAGAGAGGGAAGGAAGGGGAGGAGGTGGAGTTGCCCTACTAAAGAGAAAGAAATAGTTTCAAAGATATAATTATACCAGACTGTGAGGGATTCAGAGACTATATAACAGGCACAATGACAATAAAAGGACTAAGAGTAGCAGTGATATATAACCCTCCATCAAATGACAGAAGACCCAGGCAAGAATATGACAACAACAACATGGCAGTTAACACTATAATTCAGAGGGCAGTCTCTGCTGCCTGTAGAAATAGATCCTATCTGCTCATCATGGGCGACTTGAATCATGGAAGAATAGAATGGGAGAACAAGGAACCACATGGAGGTGAGGATACATTGAGAGCCAAACTATTGGAGGTGGCGACAAGAAACCTTTTAAGCCAGCATGTCAGGGAACCCACAAGGATGAGAGGAAACGATGAACCAGTGAGATTCGACCAAGTTTTCACTTTGAACGACTCCAACATAAAGGAAATCGGTTTCGAGGCCCTAGAAGGAATGAGTGACCACCGTGTACCACCACTAAGGAGGGGTACTGAAAACAAAAGGCTGGCATTCCAAAAGGGAAACTATGAGGTGATAAGGAAATTCCTAACAGATATAACATGGGAAACATAGCTCAGGGAAAAGTCAGCCCAAGACATGATGGACTTCATCACACAGAAGTGTACGAGACAGCAGACAAGTTTGTCCTGGTCCAAAAGGAAAACAATAAAATGAAGATGAGAAACCCATGGTTCTATCAGAGGTTTGTAGGCTTAGCTAGCCTACAAGGTTCTATGTAGGCTAGCTAAGCAGCAAAGTAAAAGGGCGTCGAGGAAACTATAGAAATAACAGGCCACTGGAGAGCAGAGAAAGATACCAGTCTGCTTGAATTGAATATGTCAGGTCGAGAAGAGAGGCAGAAGGGCAATACGAAAATGACATCGCAAGCAAGGCAAAGACTCAACCTAAATTGCTACACAGCCACATCAGGAGAAAAACTACAGAAAAGGAACAGGTAATGAAATTAAGGACAGGGGCAGACGGATTCACTACAAATGACAAGGAAGTGTGCGAGGAACTGAATAAGAAATTCCAGAAGGTCTTCACATTAGAGCAAGGAGAAGTTCCAGAGATAAGAGAGGGAATAGTTAACCAGGAACCACTAGAAGAGTTTGAGATTACCAGTGGGGAAGTAAGGTAGCTTTTACTAGAGTTGTATGTGACAAAGGCTATAGGCCCAGACTGAATGTCAACTTGGATGCTAAAGGAAGAGGCAGAGGCACTCTGCCTGCCACTTTTCATAGTGTATAACAAATCACTGGCATCCGGGAAACTGACAAGAATTTGGAAGGTGGCTAATATAGTCCCGATATACAAGAAAGGGGATTGACAGGAGGCACTGAACTACAGGCCAGTGTCCCTAACTTGCATACTATGCAAACTGATGGAAAAGATTGGGCGAAAAAAGATAATGGAACATCTGGAGTGAAAGAACTTTGTAACACAGCATCAACATGGGTTCAGGGATGGCAGGTCCTGCCTCACAGAGTTACTTGAATTCTACGACCAGGCAACAAATCAGGCAAGTAAGAGAAGGGTGGGCAGACTGCATATTTTTGGATTGCCAGAAAGCCTTTGACACAGTACCACACAAGAGGCTAGTACAAAAGCTGGAGATGTAGGCAGGAAAAAAAGTTAAGATACTCCATTGGATGATGGACTACCTAAGCAACAGAAGACAGCAAGTCACTAAGGAGGGTGAGGTCTCAGATTTCCGAGACGTCACCGGTGGAGTCCCGCAGGGTTTAGTCCTTGAACCTATACTGTTTCTGATATATGTAAATGATCTCCCAGAGGGTATAGAATCGTTCCTCTCACAGTTTGCTGATGATGCAAAAATTATGAGGAGGATTAAAACAGAGGATGATAGTAGGAGGCTATAAAATTACCTAGAGAAGCTGAATGAATGGTACAACAAATGACTACTAAAGTTCAACCCGAGTAAATGCAAAGTAATGAAATTAGACAGTGGAAACAAGAGGCCAGATACAGGATTCAGAATAGGAGAAGAAGTATTTCATGAAACGGACAGAGAGAAAGATCTAAGGGTTGATATCACACCAAACCTGTCTCCTGAAGCCCAAATGAAAAGAATTACTTCTGCAGCATACGCGAGGCAGGCTAACATCACAAGACCCTCCAGGAAACTGTGTAAGGAATCATTCAGAATCTTGCATACCACATATGTAATACCAATCCTGGAGTATGCGGCCCCAGCATGGAGCCCATACCTTGTCAAGCACAAGACGAAGCTGGAAAAAAATCAGAGGTATGCCACTAGACTAGTCCCAGAACTAAGAGGAATGAGTTACGAGGAAAGGCTACGGGAAATGCATCTTACGACACTGGAAGACAGAAGAGTAAGGGGAGACATGATCACTACCTACATGATCACTACCTCAGGGGGAATTGACAGGGTAGATAAAGATTAACTGTTTAACCCTGGTGGTACACGAATAAGGGGACAGGTGGAAACTGAGTACGCAAATGAGCCACAGGAATGTGAGAAAGAACTTTTTCAGTGCAGAGTAGTGGAATGCATTAGGCAGTGATGTGGTGGAGGCTGACCCCATACACTGTTTCAAATGTAGATATGATAGAGCCCAGTAGACTCAAGAATCTGTACACCAATTGATTGACAGTTGAGAGGCGGGACCAAAGAGCCAAAGCTCAACCCCCGCAAGCACAAATAGGTGAGTACAAATAGGTAAGTACGCACGCACATTAATAATCCTTTTAGTTACTGTCCATTATCAAGTTTTTCTCTCTCCTGTCAGTATTGTGAAGTAGACGAAGAAGTGGCCACACTGAGGAAGGCGCTGCTGGAGTTGGAGGAGGACATGAGCCATGCTGTGCTGGACGACGACATGAACTATGCTGTGCTGGACGACGACATGAACTATGCTGTGCTGGACGACGACGGTGACCAACAAACACAACACCACTCGGCTGAGCGTGACTCTGACAATGAGGGAACCACACATATAGTGACCTCCCCAGCAACATACCTGCAGGACCTGGGTCTCATGGCCACCTACATTGGTATAAATGCTGGCCGCGTACCTGCCCGGTACCGCCACCAGTTCACCCAGAGCAGCATCTACTCCTCCGTGGACAGTGTTGCCAGAGCCCAGGCTGCAGCATACGCCATGTGGGGCGTCCATGTTGGTGACATACGCCGTCGCCCTGGGCGCCTCAGTCTACTGTCTCACCACCGTCGACAAGGAACACCTTCCATGTGGCGCCGCACAGTGTCTGACTACTTCCGCCACCTGGCCACACCCTCACCTCTCCCAGACCATCACTTGGTGGGCTCCTGTCCACACCTGTCTCACCCCCCTGTCTTGGCCCACAACCCCTTCGCTTATCCTCTCCGGTATGCTGTCTCTCTGCCAGCAGCACTTGACACCCTGCCCTCTCACTCACAGTACCTGGCACATGACACCATGCCCTCTCACTCAGAGGACCGGGCACTTGACACCATGCCCTCTTACTCAGAGGACCGGGCACTTGACACCCTGCCCTCTCACTCAGAGTACCTGGCACTTGACACCATGCCCTCTCACTCAGAGTACCTGGCACTTGACACCATGCCCTCTCACTCAGAGGACCGGGCACTTGACACCCTGCCCTCTCACTCAGAGTACCTGGCACTTGACACCATGCCCTCTCACTCAGAGTACCTGGCACTTGACACCATGCCCTCCCACTCAGAGGACCGGGCACTTGACACCCTGCCCTCTCACTCAGAGTACCTGGCACTTGACACCATGCCCTCTCACTCAGAGGACCGGGCACTTGACACCCTGCCCTCTCACTCAGAGTACCTGGCACTTGACACCATGCCCTCTCACTCAGAGGACCGGGCACTTGACACCCTGCCCTCTCACTCAGAGTACCTGGCACTTGACACCCTGCCCTCTCACTCAGAGTACCTGGCACTTGACACCATGCCCTCTCACTCAGAGGACCGGGCACTTGACACCCTGCCCTCTCACTCAGAGCACCTGGCACTTGACACCATGCCCTCTCACCCAGAGTACCTGGCACTTGACACCATGCCCTCTCACTCAGAGTACCTGGCACTTGACACCATGCCCTCTCACTCAGAGTACCTGGCACTTGACACCCTGCCCTCTCACTCAGAGGACCGGACACTTGACACCATGCCCTCTCACTCAGAGTACATGGCACTGGACACCCTGCCCCCTGACTCACATTAGCTGGCACTTGTCACCATGCCTTCTCACTCACAAAACCTGGCACTTGACACCATATCTTCTCACTCACAGTACCTGGCACTTGACACCATATCTTCTCACTCACAGTTCCTGGCACTTGACACCATATCTTCTCACTCACAGTACCTGGCACTTGACACCATATCTTCTCACTCACAGTTCCTGGCACTTGACACCATATCTTCTCACTCACAGTACATGGCACTTGACACCATACCTTCTCACTCACAGTACCTGTCACTTGACACCCGGCCCACACACTCACAGTACCTGGCACTTGACTCCCGGCCCACTCACTCAGAGTACCTGGCACTTGACACCATGCCCTCTCACTCAGAGTACCTGGCACTTGACACCCTGCCCTCTCACTCAGAGGACCGGACACTTGACACCATGCCCTCTCACTCAGAGTACATGGCACTGGACACCCTGCCCCCTGACTCACATTAGCTGGCACTTGTCACCATACCCCCTGACTCAAAGTAGATGTTACCTGACACCATGCCTTCTCACTCACAAAACCTGGCACTTGACACCATATCTTCTCACTCACAGTACCTGGCACTTGACACCATATCTTCTCACTCACAGTTCCTGGCACTTGACACCATATCTTCTCACTCACAGTACCTGGCACTTGACACCATATCTTCTCACTCACAGTTCCTGGCACTTGGCACCATATCTTCTCACTCACAGTACATGGCACTTGACACCATGCCTTCTCACTCACAGTACCTGGCACTTGACACCCGGCCCACACACTCACAGTACCTGGCACTTGACTCCCGGCCCACTCACTCACAGTACCTGGCACTTGACACCATGTCTTCTCACTCACAGTACCTGGCACTTGACACCCGGCCCACTCACTCACAGTACCTGGCACTTGACACCATGTCTTCTCACTCACAGTACCTGGCACTTGACTCCCGGCCCACTCACTCACAGTACCTGGCACTTGACACCATGTCTTCTCACTCACAGTACCTGGCACTTGACACCCGGCCCACTCACTCACAGTACCTGGCACTTGACACCATATCTTCTCACTCACAGTACCTGGCACTTGACACCATACCTTCTCACTCACAGTATCTGGCACTTGACACCCGGCCCATTCACTCACAGTACCTGCCACTTGACACCATACCTCATGACTCACAGTAGTTGGCACTTGACACCATACCCCATGACTCACAGTAGCCGGCACTTGACACCATACCCCATGACTCACAGTAGCCGGCACTTGACACCATACCCTCTCTCTCACAGTACCTGGCACTGGACACCATATCTTCTCACTCACAGTAACTAGCACTTGACACTATACCTTCTCACTCACACTATCTGGCACTTGACACCATACCTTCTCACTCACAGTACCTGACACTGGACACCATACCCATGACTCACAGAACCTTTCACTCGACACAATACCATCTCACTCACAGTAGCTGGCACTTGACACCCTATCCCCTGATTCACAGTTGCTGGCACTTGAAACAATACCCCCAGACTCACAGTAGCTGACACTTGACACCACACCATCTCGATAACATTAGCTGACACTTGACGCCATACCCTCTGAATCACAGTAGCTGGAACCTGACACCATGATATCTCACTCACCGTACCTGGCACTTGACACAATACCATCTCAAACGCAGTAGCTGGCATTTGACAAATACTCCCTCAATCACCTAAGTTGGCACTTGACACCATGGCCTCATACTCACAGTAGCTGGCACTTGACACAATACCTTCTGAATCACAGTGGATGGCTCTTGACACAATATCTTCTGAATCACAGTGGATGGCTCTTGACACAATATCTTCTGAATCACAGTGGATGGCTCTTGACACAATATCTTCTGAATCACAGTGGATGGCTCTTGACACAATATCTTCTGAATCACAGTGGATGGCTCTTGACACAATATCTTCTGAATCACAGTGGATGGCTCTTGACACAATATCTTCTGAATCACAGTGGATGGCTCTTGACACAATATCATCTGAATCACAGTGGATGGCTCTTGACACAATATCTTCTGAATCCCAGTAGCTGGCACTTGACACCATGTCCCTTGACTTGCAGTTGTTGTCACTATTCCCTCTCATTCACAATAGGGAGTGAGAGGGAATGCTGAGGGAATACAATTGACACCATACTCTCTCAATCACAGTTGCTGATACTTGACACCATACCATCTCACTCACAGTAGCTGGCATTTGACACCATACCCTCTCACTCTCACTCTCTTGCCACAATACATTCTCAATCTCAATAATTGTTACGTGGCACCATACCTTCTCATACACAACACCAACCACTTGACAAGGAGGGAAAACAAGTGCGAATTGCTGTGGGTGAGAATATATTCTCGCTCACCGAGGTTGGCACGTGTCACTATTTGTTCTCATACACAATAGTAAGTACTTGACACCACATATTCTCACTCACAGCAATTGACACCCAATCGTTTCACCTACAATAGCATGTACTTCAATCCATATATTCTAACATCACAATAGCAATCACCTGACACCATTCTCTCTCTCTCTCTCTCTCTCTCTCTCTCTCTCTCTCTCTCTCTCTCTCTCTCTCTCTCTCTCTCTCTCTCTCTCTCTCTCTCTCTCTCTCTCTCTCTCTCTCTCTCTCTCTCTCTCTCTCTCTCTCTCTCTCTCTCTCTCTCTCTCTCTCTCTCTCTCTCTCTCTCTCTCTCTCTCTCTCTCTCTCTCTCTCTCTCTCTCTCTCTCTCTCTCTCTCTCTCTCTCTCTCTCTCTCTCTCTCTCTCTCTCTCTCTCTCTCTCTCTCTCTCTCTCTCTCTCTCTCTCTCTCTCTCTCTCTCTCTCTCTCTCTCTCTCTCTCTCTCTCTCTCTCTCTCTCTCTCTCTCTCTCTCTCTCTCTCTCTCTCTCTCTCTCTCTCTCTCTCTCTCTCTCTCTCTCTCTCTCTCTCTCTCTCTCTCTCTCTCTCTCTCTCTCTCTCTCTCTCTCTCTCTCTCTCTCTCTCTCTCTCTCTCTCTCTCTCTCTCTCTCTCTCTCTCTCTCTCTCTCTCTCTCTCTCTCTCTCTCTCTCTCTCTCTCTCTCTCTCTCTCTCTCTCTCTCTCTCTCTCTCTCTCTCTCTCTCTCTCTCTCTCTCTCTCTCTCTCTCTCTCTCTCTCTCTCTCTCTCTCTCTCTCTCTCTCTCTCTCTCTCTCTCTCTCTCTCTCTCTCTCTCTCTCTCTCTCTCTCTCTCTCTCTCTCTCTCTCTCTCTCTCTCTCTCTCTCTCTCTCTCTCTCTCTCTCTCTCTCTCTCTCTCTCTCTCTCTCTCTCTCTCTCTCTCTCTCTCTCTCTCTCTCTCTCTCTCTCTCTCTCTCTCTCTCTCTCTCTCTCTCTCTCTCTCTCTCTCTCTCTCTCTCTCTCTCTCTCTCTCTCTCTCTCTCTCTCTCTCTCTCTCTCTCTCTCTCTCTCTCTCTCTCTCTCTCTCTCTCTCTCTCTCTCTCTCTCTCTCTCTCTCTCTCTCTCTCTCTCTCTCTCTCTCTCTCTCTCTCTCTCTCTCTCTCTCTCTCTCTCTCTCTCTCTCTCTCTCTCTCTCTCTCTCTCTCTCTCTCTCTCTCTCTCTCTCTCTCTCTCTCTCTCTCTCTCTCTCTCTCTCTCTCTCTCTCTCTCTCTCTCTCTCTCTCTCTCTCTCTCTCTCTCTCTCTCTCTCTCTCTCTCTCTCTCTCTCTCTCTTTCTCTCTCTACACACAAGAGAATATACTTGACACCATACCCTCTCTCTCTCTCTCTCTCTCTGTCACACAAAAAATACACTTGACACCATACCATCTCACTCACAATAACAGGTACTTGACACTACACCTTCTAACACACGAAGGTATGCACCTATCACCACATATACTAATACAATAGCTGGCAAATGACACAATTCCCTCTCACTTGTAATAGGACACACTTGAAACCATACCCTCTCACTCACTCTAGCTGGTACTAGTGTACTTGTGTATAACTATACCTGTACCAGTCTTAACACTAGGGTGCGTAAGTATTACTGTACTTGTACCAGTCTTAACACTAGTGTGCTTGTGTATAACTATACCTGTACAAGTCTTAACACTGGTGTGCTTATGTATAACTATACTTGTTCCAGTCTTAACACTAGAGTGCTTGTGTATAACTATTCCTGTTCCAAGTTCTAACTCCTGTGTGGTTATTCATTAGTATATGTATACTTTATCTTAGCATTAGAGTGCTTGTAATTTGATTTATAATAAGGTTTACTTTGAGTAATTTTTCAATGTAGCTTGAGTAGCATGATTAACATTTGTGTAACTTAAATAATATTTTATTATTTGTATTGTCTTGTCATTAGCATGATTAGGTTGTTCTGTTGTGATTACTAAGATGCAACGTAACGTGTACTTGTGAGTAACTAATCTGTTTTAACATTACCGTGAATAAATTCCCATGATCTTGTAACATAATATGTACTGTTGTTAGTATTGTAATTATTAAAAGAAAGAGAAATGTATGGTCTGTCCTTATTTGAATAGTCATAGCTCGTTGACGAGCAATGTAAATATTGTCGATCATCTCTAGTTGTTGTGCTGTGAGGTCATGGTTAGTTGGCCTCAGTCAGCCCTGATTGTTGATCTGTGTGGTCATGGTTAGTTGGTCTCAGTCAACCCTGATTGTTGAGCTGTGTGGTCATGGTTAGTTGGCCTCAGTCAACCCTGATTGTTGAGCTGTGTGGTCATGGTTAGTTGGCCTCAGTCAGCCCTGGTTGTTGAGCTGTGTGGTCATGGTTAGTTGGCCTCAGTCAGTCCTGGTTTGTTGAGCTGTGTGTTCATGGTTAGTTGGCCTCAGTCAGTCCTGGTTGTTGAGCTGTGTGGTCATGGTTACTTGGCCTCAGTCAGTCCTGGTTGTTAATCTGTGTGGTCATGGTTAGTTGGCCTCAGTCAGCCCTGATTGTTGAGCTGTGTGGTCATGGTTAGTTGGCCTCAGTCAACCCTGATTGTTGAGCTGTGTGGTCATGGTTAGTTGGCCTCAGTCAGCCCTGGTTGTTGAGCTGTGTGGTCATGGTTAGTCGGCCTCAGTCAGCCCTGGTTGTTGAGCTGTGTGGTCATGATTAGTTGGCCTCAGTCAGCCCTGGTTGTTGAGCTGTGTGGTCATGGTTAGTCGGCCTCAGTCAGCCCTGGTTGTTGAGCTGTGTGGTCATGGTTAGTTGGCCTCAGTCAGCCCTGGTTGTTGAGCTGTGTGGTCATGGTTAGTTGGCCTCAGTCAGCCCTGGTTGTTGAGCTGTGTGGTCATGGTTAGTTGGCCTCAGTCAGCCTTGGTTGTTGAGCTGTGTGGTCATGGTTAGTTGGCCTCAGTCAGCCCTGGTTGTTGAGCTGTGTGTTCATGGTTAGTTGGCCTCAGTCAGTCCTGGTTGTTGAGCTGTGTGGTCATGGTTAGTTGGGCTCAATCAGCCCTGGTTGTTGAGCTGTGTGGTCATGGTTACTTGGGCTCAGTCAGCCCTGGTTGATCAGTTGTGTGTTCATATATAGTTGGTATCAGCTGTCCCTCAGTTAATGAGTTGTGTGGTCCATGGCCACTTGACATCCGTTAACTCTGTAATCTGCTGGTGATTATAGAGCTGAGGACGATATGTGTTTATCACTGATATTTAACAATGTGTTTAACATGTTAATCAATATACTTTTGTTTTTATTTTTCACAGGATCTGATTTCTATATATTATTTATATATGTCAAAAACATTATAATATAAGCCAATATATTTTGTTCATATGTTTCCTGACCCAATTTAAAATTTTAATATTGATCATGTTTGAATTAATTTTTTTATAATGACACATTTAATTCAAGAAATTCAAATATAATTCCTGTTGCATTTATAAAATTGCACAAGCCTGTATTGCACATGCCTGCATTTTAAAATATGTTTTCAACTGTCAGAGTTAAAAAAAATTACACTGAATCTAAATTACATCGCTGTGCTGAATAAAAATATTGCAAAGGTTTCGCTCAATCAGCTTAAATTTTTCACATATTCCAGTATCTGATAAAACCTTGTCTTTAGGTTAAAATTCTCGGGATTGAAACCTTGTGTTTAATACAATAAAAATCAACAGCAATATACATCAATGTGTAAGAAAAGTTGTCTTCAATGATTTTGGCTTGTGCTTTGTAGTGGTAAGGTCAGCGGGCTAATATGTTAATGTGCCGTCGTCTCTGGTACCTTCCTTACATAGTAGAAATATCTTGGTGGAACCTGCCCCCCTTGTTCCTCACTCTAGTCAACAACAGTTCTCAGGGAAATAATTCAGATGCGATCTGAGAAAATACATTTATACTGACATCAATGCTCCCAGACTTGATACTCTTTAGCAGTTCTTCAACATCCGTGTTCCAGACTTAACACTCTTTATCAGTTCTTCAACAAAGTGCACGAATTCTGAAATTCGGCGGTTCCAGGAAATTTATTCACTTCTGATTTGAAGGTTTGCCTTGCATTCCTCTCCGTCTCACTCATTACTCTTTCCTACTGTCGTTCTTTCTCAGAACCATCATAAATTCCTGCATACAAGTTAGCCTCACTTTAATATGAACATTTATGTTTTATGAAACCAAAAGATAGACTTTCTTTATTCATGATCTTGAATTTTTTTTATCAATTCAAGTTTGATATAAAGAGGTGGCAGCAAAATTTGAGGACAGACTAGAGGTTGAGCAGCCACATTATGTGAGCCAGGTTGAAGGGCTCCTGGAGATGGCCTCCACTACACTCATAGTGTTTGTCAGCTGCTCCACTCTCCCACAAAGACAACCCGGGTATTTGGACTAGTCTCCCTGCATTCATATTATTACAGACATAAACAAAACTGAACAGGTAGGCTTTTATCTGAATAAAATTAGATTACGAGAAACTTGACCTGATCATATGTAACCAAATACAGATTTGAATTCAACTCCTTGAAATTTACAGAATCTGTCTACAAAAACTTGACAGTAATAATGACGCAGGCTTGTGCATTATCAATCATTTATATGTATTATTTAAAAGAGTATTAGCAACATAACATCCTGTTCTCAGTTTAGGCAAGAGATGTTGTCAATCTCTCATAGGGTAGTTAGATTAATTGAACACAGTTATATTATTCAATAAACCAGGATTAATCTGTATCATCAACAACCATCAACTGATAAGTAGGTTTACCTCAGGTATTTAATATGTTAAATATTAATTTCACCAAAGAAATATTTAGGCAAAACTGTATGTAATGTGAAACTTTCCATCATTGTATTACATGGTGGTGCTGGATACAACGGACCTATTATAGAATCTGGTAATATTTTGCTTGTTTGCTTATCACTTGACTGTTGATTATATTTGATGTAAACTTATATATAAGTAGAGTTATGAACATATATATCTTGCCAGATGGTGGCACTGTTACCAGAGGTGGAGTTAGGTGTAACTCTCCAGATGGTCACACTGTTACCAGTCATGGAGTTATGTGTAACTCTCCAGATGGTAACACTGTTACCAGTGGTGGAGTTATGTGTAACTCTCCAGATGGTCACACTGTTACCAGTGATGGAGCTATGTGTAACTCTCCAGATGGTGGCACTGTTACCAGTGGTGGAGTTATGTGTAACTCTCCAGATGGTGGCACTTTTACCAGTCGTGGAGTTAGGTGTAACTCTCCAGATGGTGGCACTTTTACCAGTCGTGGAGTTAGGTGTAACTCTCCAGATGGTGGCACTGTTACCAGTCGTGGAGTTATGTGTAACTCTCCAGGTGGTGGCACTTTTACCAGTCGTGGAGTTAGGTGTAACTCTATATATCATGTTGCTGTGTGAGTTTTTTCTTAAATTATCACATTTATTACTTTAAAATTTAATGAACAAAATTCATAAAAACTCTAGTTTACTCTTTTGTAAGCTGAACCGGAAATAAAATAATAAACAAACATTCTGTTCACCAAAGGAATTTAAGGAATTTCCTTAACTAGTTATCACAGTTTTAACTAATTTGGGAAATTTGCTATATTTGCCTCACACATCTCCATTCATTATAAAAATACAAAAAAAAATAAAAAATTATGATTTATAATGTTATTTCTGATTTCGAGATGTTACTTTGGCACGGTTTTCATTACATATATTTGTGAAATACATGTCAGGAATAATAAATAATTAATCAACAATTTTTTTTATTAATAATCCCTTATTGAAACAAGAAAAAACACTAACCTAAATATTAATTGACAGAATACCTACAAAGTTTAAAATTGCATGATGAATATATATATATATATATATATATATATATATATATATATATATATATATATATATATATATATATATATATATACCTATTATAGGTATAGGTTAAGTAATAATTGTAATTACGAAGCAAAAAGATGCTTATCTTAACATACTAAGAATGTTAGGTAAGGTCGGTGTTTTTTATGAAGCTTTTCAAGGTAAACTAAAATATTCACAATAAATTAGTATGTCGTATATGCACTTATTTATTAAGTCAATATTGAATATACGAAAGTGCGAGAACGGGTTGCATCGTCACTTTGTCAATCAGTATCACAACACTTTGTCAATCAGTATCACAACACTTTGTCAATCAGTATCACAACACTTTGTCAATCAGAATCACAACACTTTGTCAAATAATATTACAAGAACTAAAACCCAGTAATGATCTCTAAAAGAAAACGTATGTAACAAAAGTACACAACAGTGAGATTTATGGCACTGAAAGACAACACAGTGAAGTCATCACACACACGAAATCACTTGACTACATACTGAGTCTAAAAAATACTCTGGTCTACATGAAAACTTTGTACGAGTCACGCAGACTCCGTTCACATGTATATTACTTAAATATCTAAATGAATAATGAAACACTGAAAACTTCGGGGACTACGACCCTAAATGTGTGATTACTACAATCCTGACACTTATGACACTTGTGGCGACGTCATCACACAGGGTGTCGTCATAACAAAGCAACACTGCAGGCCTCACCTCCTCCACTCAACACCCGTAGCAGGTGCCTAAATAGTCCTGCTAAGCCTGCTGATCAATTCGTAAGAGTCGATCGCTAGGTGACAAGTACGAAATGAAAGATAACACTAATGTAATTGGTCGGCCACACTCACATCCCAGTAAATTATTTCACTCTTGGTTAACTGTGATGTGACAGTCATGGGAATATCGCTGATGCACAACCAGTCTAACGCATGGCGTCCTTGCCTTGGCGGCATTACCTTCACCTCACACACGCCGCACGTGGCATCCTGTCACCTTGGTGTTATGTCAGGTACCAATAGTCAGCTTGGTGTTAAGTCAGGTACCAGTAGTCAGCTTGGTGTTATGTCCGGTACCAGTAGTCAGCTTGGTGTTATGTCCAGTACCAGTAGTCAGCTTGGTGTTAGGTCAGGTACCAGTAGTCAACTTGGTGTTATGTCCAGTACCAGTAGTCAGCTTGAGTAGTAGGGATGTCGACTCAGCGGCCCCTTTTTTTCTGGAAAAGGGGCCGATATTACCCATGGTCGTACGGGCCCCTTTTTATTTTCGGAGGAACGGGGTTCATACTTCGTCAAGGTTTTCAGGCGAATTTGGACAGTCACAGATTTGGAATTAAGGATTTCTTATGAGAAAGTAATTTCTGAGATTTTAGAAGTTTGTTAAAAGTTCGTATGATGAAAAATAAGTTCATACAAGTTTGTTAATAATTCTTATGGGAGAAATTTCAGAGTTCCTACCATGAATAAACAGATATTTAGGCTGTAAACATTTAAGAAGGATTCTTACTTAGAAACTAGTATATGACTATATAACTGAATCATTACCCTGCCATCCCCCTTCCCCTCCATCTCCTGCTCATACCTCACACCCCCTTCAGCGTCACCTATGTTTACCTTACGCCGCCAGCCAGATGCTGCCTTCAGGTCACCTCCATAATCTTATCATTGTGTCTCCGTAATATCTGGACCGTCCCTCCCCCCTCTCGCTACCTGTTACAAAGCCCCTCTCTCCTTTCATATTGTTCTTTCTTCGTAAGTTCTTACAGCTATTTTCTGACATCGTATGTTTGCTCCTTTACATTAAACCAGTCAGTTTTTACACAAATCAAAAGAGGCGTCTCAATGTAGCCTTTAATACTTAAGCTGCCTCCGAGACTATCTAAGCTGGCGCCGGCTACCTGCCCCGAGGTCGTCATCACCTGATTACCTGCCCCGTCATCTGCCAATCTTTGTCGGCGTTCACCACCGTAATAATTTATATATATATATATATATATATATATATATATATATATATATATATATATATATATATATATATATATATATATATATATATATATATATATACATTAGGCGTTAATAAAACATATTTATTTATTTATATTTTATTTATTCATCTAATTTTAGTTTACACAATTTATAATAAACGACTCATTTATCCTGAAGTTCTAAGACGCTCGCTCCTCAATCCTCTTGTATAATATCCATCCTATTTACTCCTCATCTCTGTAAATAAAGAATAACAGTTTAGATAACGTTTACACATGTATAATATTTATCAAACACATAAAAACCTCAAAACAAATGTACTCACCATTTTCTGTTAGTTAATTTTGTTATAGCCTAATTCAACCAGTCATCTCCAAGCACATTTTCCAACATATATCGCTCCTATCGTAACACAGCTTTTCATAGCAGCTCGGCATATTTTTAAATAAAGCATAAGACAGCCTCATTACGTTCCTATCATTCTGCATATAATCTCCGTAAGTAAAACTAGTTTCAATTAGCTTTAATGCAGTTTTTAGATCCTTGTTTGAAAGATGGTAACAGAAAAACATCGCATATAGCCCACATACGTATGTATTTAAACTCTGAATTCGCTCTGTAAACGTGTATACATTACAGTCTTTACAATAATTTAAAAACTCCGAAATGTAGGGCGAATACACATTTATTCCATAAGAATCTAGTATAACTATTTTCCGTTTAGATTTATATACAGCAATCCAGTGGCCCATTACTTACCTTACCTTACCTTGAGGTACCTTACTTCCTTAGAGTCTCTTCCTAATGTATTTATTATAAACATAATCGGACTATCCCGTATTTATTTCATTATTCTATATATATCCGTCGCTAAATAGCATCCAATATATTCAGCTTTACTACCCGTCATATTGTTCAATGCCGTATTAATTTGTTTTGCAGTTCATGCTCTTGGTTCGCACGTAACTCGCCTATCAGAATAAATTCTCAATACTCCCGTTGTATTTCCGAATAAAATAATAACTTTATTTGATTTCACTGGAACAGCAAATTCTATGGTGATTCTCAAGTTGCCCGAAGCCTCTATAGGAAGGGTATCTCTCAATTCCTCAGGCGTTAGTCTAAATGCCAGTAACGTTCGTTCTTTTATAAATGAATTATATGTCAAGGTATTACAAGCGTTAAAGCCTACTGTACTTTGAGTCTCGTAGTATAGTTTTGAACATTTATTCAGGAACTTGCAAGTTATGTTAAATAAGTTTGTCCCATCATGTGTAATATATACATTAGATAAATCGCAGTGATCGAAATAAAGTGGATTAAGCGTATATCTATCCATTTTCTTTATATAGGCAGGTCTTTTCGTTTTTCTTTTCGTTATTCGTCCACTTGCTATCAATTTAGGACCTATACTTTTCAATGTTTCCATACCACGTTTTCTAATTGAATCTTTCAAAGTACCTTGGCCTGCATTTATATCCTGCAAAACATTTTGTCCCATTGTCAATGCAGCTGGCATAATAGTTTTTAATAGGAAAGGAGTTGCTCTACGAGCTAGACCAGTTAAGAAACTTAATATTCCACCTCCTCTTAAATGTCTTCTATCAAAAATAGTAATATCGCCCAGTGCTCCACCTCTCTTCCCTCGAGGAGCGATAAATCGCTCTACCTCGTCAATAGACTGCGTTACAAACCCAACCCTCATGTTTAAACGTGCCAGGAGAGAATGATAAACTCCCTCAACTCTTACCATTATATATCAACGGGTCTAATATGTATTACTGCAATTGTACATCCTTCCTTTTCAAAATATACAGGCTCCCCATCTTGATCTGTTAATTTAATACTGATGCCGTCAATATTAGTCGTATTTAAAGGTTTATATAATTTCCTGTGTGTTACATTACTTTGAAACGAAACAACATCCAAGATATTTACAATCTGATTACCAAACATGGTAGGCTGCACCTTATCACAATATACACACAAGAAATCTATACGGCCTCCTGGCCTAGGATGATAATAGCATGTATCTTGTACAGATATCCTGTTATTAGGTAATTTATTCATAATAAAAATATCATAGGCTTTACCTACTTCAGCTCCAATAACTTTACATATATTTCAACTGAAAGATAAAGAAATTCGAACCACCAATTTACCATCCTTTGTGATAAATAATTTTAACAACTTCTCACTAAATGCTGCATTGAACTTAATTCGATTAATACTCGAATCATATTTCATATAAATGCCCCCATGGTCTGGGAAATTATAATTAAGTATGGTTCCTATAAAACTCAGTGAACCTTTTGAAAATATAGTTGAAATTTCTCTATTTAAAATAGTCTTTAGCTCTATGCAATTATCACTCGCTAAAATATCTGACTTTAAAGTGAAAGATGTATTCACCGTACTCAAATCAGATAAATTTTTATTAGACACAAGAAGTTGAACTGAAATATGACTTTCCGGGTCATTCCTTATAACAGCAAAATAAGATGGAGGCAGGAATATATTCTTCAGGCACACTTCATAAGCTTTATTCGGGTCTAAAGGCAGCTGATTATGTAATCTATTTTGAAAAGCATTGGGAGCATTGTTTTTAAATACATCAGTATCTGAGTTACTTGCTGCATATATAACGTAACTATCCATCCTGTAGTCTATTAGTAAATGATAAAAATAAACAGAAACTCACCTTAATATGGTATCCAGGTAGACTCTCCTTCATCTCCAGCCTTGATCTTCCTCTTCAAACTCGGAGGAGAAAACACTTGATTTTTCGCATTTACATTTCTAAATAAATTCTTAGGTGTAGAGGTCAAAGAAAAAAATAATTTGGCTATGGGCAATTTATTTTCTGGGAATAACAATTTCGGAGTGCACATCCTGCCTATAACGTAATCAACAATATTGAGCCCAGTAACTGGTGATGTAATGTTCCCATCCTCATTCCACTTTACAAAATTATTTTAGCAAAGTTCTGCTGATATTTCACTATCATTTTAGCACATAAATAGCTCTTCCCACCATTTGAAAATCCAGCAATAATAATTCTTGATGGTTCACTAAATATATTCAACTGGGTTTCAGTAATAACTTTTTTCTGCCCTTCTATGATGCTGGGATTCAATAGACTAACTACAAATATATAATGAAAGGAGTATTTAGGCAAAATGTACATTCGAGTTTTATTTTAAACATAGCCAATAAATCATAGACATTTGAACAAAGTCATAGATATTTAAACATATCCAATACAGTAACAAATCATAGTCATAGACAATACAATATCAAATATCATAGACATTAAATCATAGTCATAGACAATACACTATCAAAATAAATCATAGACATTAAATCATAGTCATAGACAATACACTATCAAAATAAATCGTAGTCATAGACAATACACTATCAAAATAAATCGTAGTCATAGACAATACAGTATCAAAATAAATCATAGCCATTAAACCATAGACATTTTCATATCCAATACAGTAACAAATCATAGCCATTAAATCATAGACATAGACATTTGAACTTAGCCAATACAGTATCAAATCATAGACATATACATTAAATCATAGACATAGACATTTGAACTTAGCCAATACAGTATCAAATCATAGACATTTGAACATAGTCATTTTCTTATCCAATACAGTAACAAATCATAGCCAATACAATATCAAAATAACTTAGACATTTGAATATAGTTATAGATAATACATAGACAATACAGTAACATAGACTTAGTTGTTATTAGGGAATAATTGCTGAGCGACTCTATCCCTCTTATCCCAAAGATTAAAAGTGGGGAATAATGGACGTCTTGGTTGGGGATTATCTACAATTACTGGATCCTCTACCTGCACCTCACGCTCTGGGATGTCTGGGTGACCGTAAGCTAATGACTGTGGGACTAATGAGATACCTCTTGTCATCAAAAGCTGACAGGCCGCGCTTAGTTGTTTTACATGTGCATATTTTTTTTTTTTTTTTTTTTTTTTTTTTTTGAGATATATACAAGAGTTGTTACATTCTTGTACAGCCACTAGTACGCGTAGCGTTTTGGGCAAGTCCTTAATCCTATGGTCCCTGGAATACGATCCCCTGCTGCGAAGAATCGTTTTTTCATCCAAGTACACATTTTACTGTTGCGTTAAACAGAGGCTACAGTTAAGGAATTGCGCCCAGTAAATCCTCCCCGGCCAGGATACGAACCCATGACATAGCGCTCGCGGAACGCCAGGCTTACCACTACACCATGGAGACTGCTGACTGCCGATAACCATATCTGTCCGTTAACATTACGAATGGATCGGGATATAAAATTAAAAGTTGTATTTGTCTCTAATGTGTTCTGAAAAGATGCATGTGTTATTTTCTTTTGTTGGTGATAAGGAACCCCTTTACATTTACATAAATGTTCATTATCAAAGGGTTAGGAGAGAATAAGTTTTAGGCTTGAGTGCAATTATTTCAGTTATAATTTTCTGCTTTACTTCTGACTTGAGGAGTCCTAGTTCACCTTTGCAAGTAGCAGAATACATAGGATGATCTTTGTCAAAATTACTGAAATCCATATAATCTACTAGAGGAGCTTTTGTCATTTCCTGAAAGGCATCTTTACAGGCAAGAGTAAATATGAATGAGTCTGTATCTGTATAAATTAGTCTAGCTCTCTCCCCATAATGGGCTTTAACTACATTATACCAGAACTCATATAAACGCCTCTTGGCTATCTGCAAGATCTGATATCCCATGTAAGAAGGAGTGGTAACTTTAAGGATGTCTTTCATTACTGTACAGAGAACCCTATCTGGACCTAAAGAGACAGCTCGTTTATACAAAGGGTTTCTTGCATGAGTTAAGAATGAATGTTTTGTCGTTACTAGATGGTGGGTATTAGCATATCTAGAAATACTGGTCATTGATTTCCCGTATAGACTATTACTTATGAGTTTAAAGGCTTTTCCTTTAACTTCACAGGTATTATTGGCTCGTTCTCGAATGTTTGTTGAAATAAAATCTTTTAAATAGGGAGCCTGTTTAAATTCATAGATTGTTTTTACTCGTTCAACTTCTAGTCTTAGTTTTAATAGCAATTGCAGGAAATCAAGGCTTACTAGGTAGTTGTTTTGGGGCAAGTGGGATGCAATTAATTTAGTATTTTTAGGTGGGAGCTTACGTTTTTCATCGTTAAGGGTTTTCTTACTGTACTTACTGACAAAAATTCCTCAGTTATATTAGTATGAGATAGTACAAGGGGCAGATCGTCAGTATACCTAGCTACCTCGGGAGATACATGTTTCGTATTGCATAAAATCCAATAGCCTTTTTCTTGATCACAAGGGATATGTTGTAACCCTTGCCCTAATAAGGTATCCCGCTCAAGGTCAGTTAATTGTCTAATCCCTCCCTGGGGAAGTAACTCAGTCATGCACGCTGCATATAGGCTGTTGAAGTCAAGGTACAAAATGTGAGTATCGTCATCAGAGCTAGGATTAGATGTAGTGTGCTCGTTAACAGCCTGTGTAAATTGCCTTATGGAAGATGTGAACCCCCTCTAACATTCCTTCTCAACAAATCATATACATTCTGATCATACACATAGTCAAGTACAACTTTTGATTTAAATAAGAACACGTCCCAAGCGTAACTAGGAAGTGATACATAGAAAACAATATCTAGTTCATAAATTTCTTTCAGTGATGTTTGCCAAAGTGTAAATATATCAACTAACATTCCTACGTCAACTTTTAAATATAACATGAGGTAATCCTTGATGTTTGTACAGTTCCCTAAATTAAATACTTTAAGAGCTTTGTTATAATCTTCTTCAGACAGTGGAGCGTCATGTAAAACATTGTATAACTTATCTCGCAATGGGAGCTGAGGTTCGTCTAACACGTCCATGGAAGAAATATAATCATAACATAGGCTTTGTTTACCTTTAATTAACAGAGCTTTAGCCTCATTGGATACGCCATTTAATATGTGTTCAGTGTACTTGGTGGGTTTCTTACTGGCTACGTGCTCGTTTGCTAAGGTTCCTAATGATCCATTAAGGAGCAACCCGTCCTCTTAAAAATAACGTCACTTTTGGCCCGTATGCACGCTATGGCTAAATTTGGACGTAATTTGAAAAGAAATTGACTCACAAAAGTGACGTTCTGTTCCGTTTTCTGTTTGGGTCGTCCAGCTTACTCGGCAAGCTTAGAAAAGGAAACTTTCCATTAACGTTTTTCATGCCGTTTTGAAACTTTATGAGAATTTCCTGCCCACCTAACCTATTAGAGGACCCTTAACTTACTGTTGTTGAAAAAAAAAATCCCAAATTTATTTTCATTATTTTTCCATTTTCAAATTACGTCCATATTCGGCCATACGGGCAAACGGCCAAAAGCGACGTTCTTTTTAAGAGGACAGGTTGTAAGGAAAGCTAGGCTATCTAGGAATTTCAGTTCACCTATGATGACTTGCATAAATTTTAAACCTTCCTTGGTTAGAATTTCTACATTGCGGTGAGGATTTTTGGGCAGTTCTTTAAGTATAATTCCAAGATCATAGGCTGCATTATGGGAAAATGTGGTCAAGTATCTACGAGCATTTTTACATTGTAAATTGCAACGAGCACAATAAGCACCTAAGTAATTATTTTCTTGAATAGCATGATTATGATGTCTATGTTTATCTTTCTTATTCTTGAAAGTTTGATGACACAATTGACACGTATTTTGTCTTTGAAACATTCTTTCCTGTTCTCTAGCCCTTTAACTGCGCGGCCTATAAATATGACATCCCCTCAGTGCGCATGAAATGAAACCTTGGGAAAAAATTATTTTTTCTTCGGAAAGTGTCAAAAACCCCTTCCTGTATATGGAAATAGCAACGCAAGTTCGAAATTGTTCTTACTTTGGCTGCTATGGGGTCCGAAAGGTGGGCCGTGACGTCATAATTCCCCGTGCGCCAGAGCAGTATGCTCCCGGGGCCGGTGGGGCACCAGGGGCGGGGCGCGCGAGTTGCCGCGAATATATTTTTGCACATTTTTTGCGCACAGTTCCAAATACATTTTATTTGTTTTTATATGCTAATCCTATGTATAATGAACACGTACACTATATTATGGCAGTAAAACATCCGTACTGTCTGAAGACACTGTGTTACGTGCGTGACACTTGTGTACACATATGTTGCATATATTTACCATTTATCATGCTAATTTATGTATATACACAATCAATTTACAGACTATACACTGTCACACACTAAATACATTCACCATCAACACACTCAGAACACCGCGAGTGTGAACAGCCACACCCAGCCAGCCCTCCCTCACTCCAACATCTTACTCGCCAACATTGCTCCTCCCACCATACTGTTATTGCATTTATTACACAATTTACACATGATATATATACCTATCTACATGTTTTATTTACCAGAACTATGCAAGTAATCCGGTATTGTGTCCAAACAGCACAATGGCCACCATACACTGCATGAAAAATCACACAGCAGACAGCAGACGACGCTACAATTACGACATCACCTCCCTCGCCAAAATAGCTCCTCACAGCATACTCCTGGTGCTGTTATTACACTATTCCACACACACTGTATATACCCATGTACATGTGTGTTCCCCATAGCGAACCACGAAGCTAGTATGGTGAGCAAAACAAGAGTTACTGCCACACAGTGAGGCTACCTCAATTCTCTCCCTTCCTCCCTCCCACACCAAACTTCCTCCTTCCTACGCACAACGCTCAATATAACCACAATCCTGGTCACTAATACCTGTAAATGAATAATTGACCACAAGTTTATTTTGAAAAGGAACCTAAAAAGTCGTTTGAAGGTTCCAACATAGATGAAATAATGCTGTGGTGCTGTGGCTAGCGCTGTGAACATCGTGAACAGCATTGAATCACTGATAATTTAGCATTGTACTCAGTTATTATCACACTCGGGCTCTTCTATAATACTATCATGGCTAAATAAAACAGATTATATATATATTTTGACAATATTAGGCGATGTTGTGGTCACATGCTGAACAGCAGTGCTGTGCGCTCATGCTGCGAGCGCCAGCCTTGGTTGCTCACTCACTACTGAGGCTCTGGCACCCGGCAATGTGGACCATGATTTTTTTTAAAGATGGCGTCTGTTTACAAGAGCCCTGAGGAAGCTGATGTGAACCCCATGTAGCCGCGGGAGTTTTGAATGGAACATGAAAAATAAAAACACCCGGAAGCGCGTTGTGCACCTGAATCCTGGGCCTGCAGGCGCGTTGCGCAGTTAAAGGGCTAGACAAGCTCCAGACAAGTTGGGAAGCTGAGCATGAATAGTTTTCCATGAGGCTTCTAGCTTTGTAATAAAATAATTAACAGCGTCTGGACCTATGTACGAATACGTTTCTACAACATTTAATTCTCTGTCTAAAATCATGTAGGCATAAGCAATTGCTTTATGCTTACATTCTACCATGCCTCGAGGATTTTGACGATCTAAAAGGCATTCGAAATCATAATATGCGGTGTGAGTCGGGCTATAGGTCCTACCATAATTTTTAAAAATTATTTTCTCATTAGGATTATAGAACGAAAATACTTGGGATACAGTGCATGACTCTTCGTGAGCCTGAATCTCATCTGGGGGAGCATGCAAAAGGCAAATACGGCAGAATTTATGTGTGTTAGGAATTCTATACTGATTATTGTTAATATTCTTTACAAATTTATCAAAGTCCTTGATCAGACAGATGCTTGCCTTCCAATAACAACAAAGGGACTTTATCGGCATATTTTTCTTGGCTTTTCCTAGCTAAACTAAGATAGTATCTGTTACTTTCATGAGTTACTGTATAAATATAAATAGAAATTTTGTTAAGTTTCTCTATTTTCTTAAGATTATCAAATGATACAGGAAATCTGATTTCATCTGCCCATGCTACGAATCTTCTACACCATTGAATGCTCTGGTGATGGTGATTAGCGTTTTTAAATGTCCCTCTACGAGCTACGCTTTTATACACCGCAATGCACTGCAACAAACACTCGTCTCCGTCACTATGGGGGTTAAATACAGATTCTCTACCCCTTAATTTAGCAGGATATGGCACATAAGATCCGAGGTGCATAGGGTGGCGGATATGCGAAAAATTAATGGCGAAGCCTGACATGGAATGAATTCCTACACTTGAGGATTAGACATTTTTTAGGCATTCGTCAATTTTAGCGGACATTTCGTCAACCCAGGAATTTACGAGCACTTCCACCTCTTCCTGTGTAACAGTCTGAGTTTCCCCCCTAATTGAAAATACTTTGTCTAATATTTCATATTGACTGTCGGCATGATTAAGTTTTTGCAAAATTAAGCTTATGTCCGGGTAAATATCAAATGAGGGATCTTCCTGTATTTGTCTGAACTGATTGTCTATATATTCTATAAAAAATTCCCTATAAGTATTTGTATACACACTAGTGTCCGCGTCTAAATGACCAGGAATGGAGAATGAATGTCTCGAGAATGCACCTTCGAAATGGTGTTTAACTTCTAACACTCACGGAACAACATGAACTACGTTATGTACCTCTGGGGAATCAGGAGCATTAACTTCTTCTTCATCTGATATGTCATGAACCGGGGGATCGATTGTCTTCTTCATCTGAGGAAGCCTGAAGGTTACCGTCTGGTGCATCTTCTTCTAGCTCCTGGGAAAGCTGGGGTTGACTGCGTACAGGCGTGCTCCACTCAGAGGGTTGGGTTGAATCCAGGGGCGATTCTGTAATATAATATTAGCAATGAATAAACATTAAGAGGAAAAACAAATTTGAAAACATTAAGAGGATTTGAAACCTTAATAGGAAAACAATGTTTGTGACTTTAAGAAGAAAATAACGTCTAAATAAGAGGAAAACTGAATTTTGAATCATTAAGAGGAAAAACAAAGTCTAAAATAAGAGGAAAACTGAATTACAGATAAATAATAATACTTACGAGCTGGGTTGTTGATTCCACCATATATGAGATTCTCATGATTCTCATGAACCTTGTGAACAGGATGATGATTGAATGTTGACTGAGAGTGCAGGCCTCTAAGGCTTTGGCATTAGGCAGGCCTGAGGGGCCCCTGAATGAGCGTAATAACATTAGTGTGCCCCTGAGTGAGCGTTTTGGCTGTTTTATTATTAGTGAGAATGATTGGCGAATACTGGGATTAAAACTCTTTTATTATAAATTGCGTAAACTAAAATTAGATGAATAAATAAAATATAAATAAATGAACATGTTTTATTAACGCTTAATGTATATATATAAATTATTATGGTGGTGAACGCCAACAATGACTGCCAGATGACGGGGCAGGTAATCAGGTGATGACAGCCTTGGGGCAGGTAGCCGGCACTAGCTTAGATAGTCTCGGAGGCAGCTTAAGTATTAAAGGTTACATTGAGACTCCTCGGTTGATTTATGTGTAAAATTGACTGGTTTAATGTAAAGGAGCAAACATACGATGTCAGAAAATAGCTGTAAGGACTTACGAAGAAAGAACAATATGAAAGGAGAGAGGGGCATTGTAACAGGTAGCGAGAGGGGGGAGGGACAGTCCAGATATTACGGAGACAATGATAAGATTATGGAGGTGACCTGAAGGCAGTGTCTGGCAGGCGGCATAAGGTAAACACAGATGACGCTGAAGGGGGTGTGAGGTATGAGCAGGAGATGCAGGGGGAGGGGGATGGCAGGGTAATGATTCAGTTATATAGTCATATACTAGTTTCTAAGTAAGAATCCTCTTAAATGTTTACTGCCTAAAAATCTGTTTATTCTTGGTAGGAACTCTGAAATTTCTCCAATAAGAACTATTACCAAACTTGTATGAACTGATTTTTCATCATACAACCTTTTAACAAACTTCTAAAATCTCAGAAATTACTTTCTCATAAGAAATCCTTAATTCCAAATCTGTGACTGTCCAAATTCGCCTGAAAACCCTGACGTCGTATGAACCCCGTTCCCCCGAAAATAAAAAGAGGCCCGTATGGTCCTATTAATATTGGCCAGGTAATATTGGCCCCTTTTCCTGAAAAAATGGGCTGCTGAGTCGTCATCCCTACTACTAGCTTGGTGTTATGTCCGGTACCAGTAGTCAGCTTGGTGTTAGGTCCGGTACCAGTAGTCACCTTGGTGTTATTTCTGGTACCAGTAGTTACCTTGGTGTTAAATCAGGTACCAGTAGTCACCTTGGTGTTATGTCCGGTACCAGTAGTCACCTTGGTGTTAAGTCAGGTACCAGTAGTCACCTTGGTGTTATGTCCGGTACCAGTAGTCAGCTTGGTGTTATGTCCGGTACCAGTAGTCAATGTGGTGATAGGTCCGGTATCAGTAGTCAGCTTGGTGTTATGTCCGGTACCAGTAGTCACCTTGGTGTTATGTCCGGTACCAGTAGTCACCTTGGTGTTAAGTCAGGTACCAGTAGTCTGCTTGGTGTTATGTCTGGTACCAGTAGTCACCTTGGTGTTAAGTCAGGTACCAATAGTCAGCTTGGTGTTATGTCCGGTACCAGTAGTCAGCTTGGTGTTAGGTCCGGTACCAGTAGTCAGCTTGGTGTTATGTCCGGTACCAGTAGTCAGCTTGGTGTTATGTACAGTACCAGTAGTCAGCTTGGTGTTATGTCCGGTACCAGTAGTCAGCTTGGTGTTATGTCCGGTACCAGTAGTCAGCTTGGTGTTATGTCCGGTACCAGTAGTCAGCTTGGTGTTATGTCCGGTACCAGTAGTCAATGTGGTGTTATGTCCGGTACCAGTAGTCACCTTGGTATTATGTCCGGTACCAGTAGTCACCTTGGTTTTATGTCCGGTACCAGTACTGAGCATGGTGTTATGTCCGGTACCAGTAGTCAATGTGGTGTTAGGTCCGGTACCAGTAGTGAGCTTGGTGTTATGTCCGGTACCAGTAGTCACCTTGGTGTTATGTCCGGTACCAGTAGTCACCTTGGTGTTATGTCCGGTACCAGTAGTCACCTTGGTGTTATGTCCGGTGCCAGTACTGAGCATGGTGTTATGTCCGGTACCAGTAGTCAGCTTGTTGTTAGGTCCGGTATCAGTAGTCAGCCTGGTGTTAAGTACACACTCCATATATTGCTGTGAGAATGCTAACAATACTTAAACAATGCTAATAATACTAAAACAATCCTTATTTTAATGAAACAATTATAATAATTCTGAAGCAATGCTAATAGTATTTAAACAGTTCATATGGTATGGAAACAATGCTAATAATTCTCAAGTATTCTAATAATGCTGAAACAATGCCAGTAATTCTAAATCAATGCTTATAATACTGATTGATATATATATAATAATAAGGAAACATTGTGAATAATTCTGGAATATTGCTAATCAATCTGAAATAATGCTGAAACAATGCAAATAATTTTGATACAATGATGAAAATACAGAAACAAAACAAATAATTATGAATGTGTTGGAAATAATACTGAAATTCTGAAACAATACATATTACTTACTGTAACAATACTAATAATCCTCAAACAATGCTGATAATTGTGAAACAATGCTGATAAGTCTGACAGAGAACAAATAATTTTTAAACATCTGCGAATAATTCTGAAACAATGCTCATTATTCAGAAATTGATCTAATATTGCTGAAACACTGCTAATAATACAGAAACTATGATAATATTGTAACAATACTAATAATTGTGAAGCAATGCTAGTAGAGGGAGTCCTACCTGTAGACCCCAGCAAAATGAACTGTTAATTAGGCGGTAAGTGTGTTAATGGTGGGATAGAGGTCATTGACTCTACAATCGAGGATAAGTACAGCCAGTATCACCCAGCATTTGGAGATGGGTTTGCCTGTTGCTCCCAGGAAAATGTACCATCAAATGGCTCCAATATGTGGTGGAAGTGATCGGCGGCGGGTCCTCGTCCAGGGAGAACGGCACCCTGGGGTGAGCACTTAATGGCCGCAGTCGAAGTTATGTGAAAATAGTCCTTAATAGGGGGTGCATTATAATTTTTCATAAATAATAGTCTATTATAGGGGAGACAGCATAAATAATAGTCTATTATTGGTATATAGTCTTTCTTCCTATAAATATTGGAAGGCTTTTATGGTTGATTAAACCAACAATTATAGGTTTATGTACCCCCAAGACTGTGCCTGTAGTGAGAAAATGACATGGTGGATATTATATAAATTCATTCTAGTATTTGTTCAGGTGTGGTCAATCTTTTCCGGCTCGACCGGTCGTGTCTCAGGGGAAAAAACACTTACGTCACCTGCCTCCCATACAAGGGCGAGTGACCACTCCTTCCTCTCTCTAAAAGAGTTAAGGGAACCACAATCACCCAAGAATAAGATCTAAAATATGGCCCATTTTGGAAATAAAAAACATTTTTGTTATTAATTCATTTATTAGGTAAAGGCTACAAAATAATATATAATGATAATAAAAGTAGTTATATACCCTTTCCACTCCTCTTCCTCCTCCTCCTCCTCTGAGTAGAATTCTAAGCCTTTTACACTCTCCATATCAGTTGCTGGAGTCTCCACCATGATGAGAAGATGTCCTTCATTGTCCTCTACCCTAGTTTTTTTTTAGCAGCAGCTGACTTCTCTTCTTCCTCATTGGCAAGTGGTGGGGGTGGAGGCTGTTTATCTGCGGGGGGTAGATCCTTTTCTATGTTGGGGGGACCCTTGGCAGAGAGGGGGGTGGAATGTATAATCTGTAAGTATGATTTAAAATGTATGATGATTAAATAAAAAGTATATTTATTTATATCTGTTATTTGAATAAGTATACTAATTCACAAAATAAAAATACTACTTATCTCAGCCCCTGAAACCACAGACTTGTGACCTCTACAAAAAATGTCATCAATTAGACTACGAAACAGCAGTTCGTTCACAATAGAACTCCCTCGTAGAATTATAACTCGGTAAATGTGGACTTGACTGTTCTAAAGAAAAGAAGGAAATCAACAAATAAAAAACTATTATTACAAAAATAAATAAATAATATATGTCAAGAACTACAATCAATACTCACCCGGTCCTTCAAGGACATCAATCTATGATATAGTTTTTAGTGGTTTCTTCCATTTTGTAGGAAACGTAGGGGAGTAATGTAGAGGGTTGGCACTTGTCTGGGGTTTTATGGAGTAATCACCCTTCCCCTACCCTTCCTGACTCACTTTTTAGTCAATTTTCAAGCTTTTTTAGTCAAGCTTTTCTCTTTTTGTTTCTTTATGTGACGAGGCCATACCCCTAGCTTTTGAAACAGCCGAACACCAACGCGTTACCGTCACAATATATATATATGTGTGTCGTACCTAGTAGCCAGAACGTCGTACTCGGCCTGCCATGCAAGGCCCGATTTGCCTAATAAGCCAAGTTTTCCTAAATTAATATATTTTCTCAATTTTTTTTCTTATGAAATGATAAAGCTACCCATTTCATTATGTATGAGGTCAATTTGTTTTTATTAGAGTTAAAATTAACGTAGATATATGACCGAACCTAACCAACCCTACCTAACCTAACCTAACCTATCTTTATAGGTTAGGTTAGGTAGCCGAAAAAGTTAGGTTAGGTAGTCGAAAAACAATTAATTCATGAAAACTTGGCTTATTAGGCAAATCGGGCCTTGCATAGTAGGCTGACAAGTGCGTTCTGGCTACTAGGTACGACATATATAAATATATATATATATATATATATATATATATATATATATATATATATATATATATATATATATATATATATATATATATATGAATGAAAACTCACACCCCAGAAGTGACTCGAACCCATACTCCCAGGAGCAAAGCAACTGGTAACTACAGGGCGCCTTAATCCACTTGACCATCACGGCTGTAAAAGGAAGTGATAGCCAAGGCTATTTGAGCCACTTCCCCGACGGCAACTCGGATGGTAATCTTGGGCATAGCATTTCACCAAATCACCTCATTCTTTGGGGCACACGTGAGGAACACAAATGCGAACAAGCCTGAATGGTCCCCAGGACTATATGCGAATGAAAACTCACACCCCAGAAGTGACTCGAACCCATACTCCCAGGAGCAACGCAACTGGTAACTACAGGGCGCCTTAATCCACTTGACCATCACGGCCGTAAAAGGAAGTGATAGCCAAGGCTATTTGAGCCACTTCCCCGACGGCAACTCGGATGGTAATCTTGGGCATAGCATTTCACCAAATCACCTCATTCTTTGGGGTACACGTGAGGAACACAAATGCGAACAAGCCTGAATGGTCCCCAGGACTATATGCGAATGAAAACTCACACCCCAGAAGTGACTCGAACCCATACTCCCAGGAGCAACGCAACTGGTAACTACAGGGCGCCTTAATCCACTTGACCATCACGGCCGTAAAAGGAAGTGATAGCCAAGGCTATTTGAGCCACTTCCCCGACGGCAACTCGGATGGTAATCTTGGGCATAGCATTTCACCAAATCACCTCATTCTTTGGGGCACACGTGAGGAACACAAATGCGAATGTTTTCATTCGCATATAGTCCTGGGGACCATTCAGGCTTGTTCGCATTTGTGTTCCTCACGTGTGCCCCAAAGAATGAGGTGATTTGGTGAAATGCTATGCCCAAGATTACCATCCGAGTTGCCGTCGGGGAAGTGGCTCAAATAGCCTTGGCTATCACTTCCTTTTACGGCCGTGATGGTCAAGTGGATTAAGGCGCCCTGTAGTTACCAGTTGCGTTGCTCCTGGGAGTATGGGTTCGAGTCACTTCTGGGGTGTGAGTTTTCATTCGCATATAGTCCTGGGGACCATTCAGGCTTGTTCGCATTTGTGTTCCTCACGTGTGCCCCAAAGAATGAGGTGATTTGGTGAAATGCTATACCCAAGATTACCATCCGAGTTGCCGTCGGGGAAGTGGCTCAAATAGCCTTGGCTATCACTTCCTTTTACGGCCGTGATGGTCAAGTGGATTAAGGCGCCCTGTAGTTACCAGTTGCGTTGCTCCTGGGAGTATGGGTTCGAGTCACTTCTGGGGTGTGAGTTTTCATTTGCATATAGTCCTGGGGACCATTCAGGCTTGTTCGCATATATATATATATATATATATATATATATATATATATATATATATATATATATATATATATATATATATATATATATATATATATATATATATATATATATATATATATATATATATATATATGCAATTGACGATCACAAAACACTGATCATTTTATGCAGAAAATCCACAGAGAAATATGAAATGAGGTGAACGTTTCGGCTTTGTTAAAGCCTTTGTCAACACCAGACTGACCATGATAAAGCTACCCATTTCATTATGTATGAGGTCAATTTGTTGACCTCATTATGTATGAGGTTAGTCTGGTGTTGACAAAGGCTTTAACAAAGCCGAAACGTTCACCTCATTTCATATTTCTCTGTGGATTTTCCGCATATATATATATATATATATATATATATATATATATATATATATATATATATATATATATATATATATATATATTTATATATATGTATATATAGTGGGGTATTACTTGGGCCCAAGGATGATCAATTAAGAGACTAGTCTGATTCACAGCCAGGAAGATTAGTTTTGGAAATGGTCCTTTTAAAGGTATAGCTTACAGGGTTGGGGGAAGCTAGTAGTGAACTGTTTAGAGCCAAATAAGTGCTGGGGTAGGGAACATCCAGCGTAACTCATAATTTAGCATAAGCCACATGTATTCGATATATCGTACCATCAGTCACTTCTGTATTTAGCACCCAAGCATGAACGAGGAGTTCCAAGCTTAAACGTACATATATATTGTCTAAACCATATTGATCGAGCGTTGTTATATACAACACTAGGGGAAAACACATTGACAAACCACGGCGTTTCAAATCAGAAATAATTTTTTATTCTTGGCACTGGCGCCAGTAAAATATGAATTAGTGAATTCATTAGTGATTATTCCATTGTCGTCATTCCAGTCGGCAGAAGGCGCCAATTTTCCCCTGGGTAGACATTTCTGAGGGTGGCATCAAGGTAATTAATTTGATAAAGGACCAATAATGAAAATTTGAATGTGTTTTAACCAATCGTTCCTCTAAGAAAACCTGCACCCCTTTAAACATTGTATTTGATAAACCGTTTACAAATTCTACATAACTGTCATCCTCCAATTTTGTTGTGTCATCATCTTTGGTTAAAGATCATTTAAAGTCTATTACGATATTGGTCAAGTCTAGAAAAGCACCCTGGATACCAGGTATGTGAGAGATTATGCCTATTGGAGATGGCATTAATACAAGTAACCTCAGTCAAGAAAGGACTGCACTCACAGCACTAAGTGCTCTGCATGCAGCTTATTACTTTAATAACTGAAATTGGTGGCGTAGAGCCGCTGCCAGAGTCCAAATCCTTGGCACTCTGTATCCACTGGGTCGTGAAGCTCCTTGAACTGCTGATGGCAGCTGTATGGGTAGCTCTGAAACATCTCATACAAAATTTATATTGGTATGTGTGGCTATGAAATTAGTTCGAGTTCAGAAGTATACAGAGCAGCATATAAACAGCTACAAGTGTAAAGCAGGATCTAATATTGGGGACAAGGTTTTTGGAAGGTGTTGTCAAAAAGACACTTGTCATTTGATAACAATAACATTTATTCATGAAACCTAATAATAACAATACAAGGTTTTGTTAAAAACCTCAAAACAAATGTACTCACCATTTTCTGTTAGTTAATTTTGTTATAGCCTAATTCAACCAGTCATCTCCAAGCACATTTTCCAACATATATCGCTCCTATCGTAACACAGCTTTTCATAGCAGCTCGGCATATTTTTAAATAAAGCATAAGACAGCCTCATTACGTTCCTATCATTCTGCATATAATCTCCGTAAGTAAAACTAGTTTCAATTAGCTTTAATGCAGTTTTTAGATCCTTGTTTGAAAGATGGTAACAGAAAAACATCGCATATAGCCCACATACGTATGTATTTAAACTCTGAATTCGCTCTGTAAACGTGTATACATTACAGTCTTTACAATAATTTAAAAACTCCGAAATGTAGGGCGAATACACATTTATTCCATAAGAATCTAGTATAACTATTTTCCGTTTAGATTTATATACAGCAATCCAGTGGCCCATTACTTACCTTACCTTACCTTGAGGTACCTTACTTCCTTAGAGTCTCTTCCTAATGTATTTATTATAAACATAATCGGACTATCCCGTATTTATTTCATTATTCTATATATATCCGTCGCTAAATAGCATCCAATATATTCAGCTTTACTACCCGTCATATTGTTCAATGCCGTATTAATTTGTTTTGCAGTTCATGCTCTTGGTTCGCACGTAACTCGCCTATCAGAATAAATTCTCAATACTCCCGTTGTATTTCCGAATAAAATAATAACTTTATTTGATTTCACTGGAACAGCAAATTCTATGGTGATTCTCAAGTTGCCCGAAGCCTCTATAGGAAGGGTATCTCTCAATTCCTCAGGCGTTAGTCTAAATGCCAGTAACGTTCGTTCTTTTATAAATGAATTATATGTCAAGGTATTACAAGCGTTAAAGCCTACTGTACTTTGAGTCTCGTAGTATAGTTTTGAACATTTATTCAGGAACTTGCAAGTTATGTTAAATAAGTTTGTCCCATCATGTGTAATATATACATTAGATAAATCGCAGTGATCGAAATAAAGTGGATTAAGCGTATATCTATCCATTTTCTTTATATAGGCAGGTCTTTTCGTTTTTCTTTTCGTTATTCGTCCACTTGCTATCAATTTAGGACCTATACTTTTCAATGTTTCCATACCACGTTTTCTAATTGAATCTTTCAAAGTACCTTGGCCTGCATTTATATCCTGCAAAACATTTTGTCCCATTGTCAATGCAGCTGGCATAATAGTTTTTAATAGGAAAGGAGTTGCTCTACGAGCTAGACCAGTTAAGAAACTTAATATTCCACCTCCTCTTAAATGTCTTCTATCAAAAATAGTAATATCGCCCAGTGCTCCACCTCTCTTCCCTCGAGGAGCGATAAATCGCTCTACCTCGTCAATAGACTGCGTTACAAACCCAACCCTCATGTTTAAACGTGCCAGGAGAGAATGATAAACTCCCTCAACTCTTACCATTATATATCAACGGGTCTAATATGTATTACTGCAATTGTACATCCTTCCTTTTCAAAATATACAGGCTCCCCATCTTGATCTGTTAATTTAATACTGATGCCGTCAATATTAGTCGTATTTAAAGGTTTATATAATTTCCTGTGTGTTACATTACTTTGAAACGAAACAACATCCAAGATATTTACAATCTGATTACCAAACATGGTAGGCTGCACCTTATCACAATATACACACAAGAAATCTATACGGCCTCCTGGCCTAGGATGATAATAGCATGTATCTTGTACAGATATCCTGTTATTAGGTAATTTATTCATAATAAAAATATCATAGGCTTTACCTACTTCAGCTCCAATAACTTTACATATATTTCAACTGAAAGATAAAGAAATTCGAACCACCAATTTACCATCCTTTGTGATAAATAATTTTAACAACTTCTCACTAAATGCTGCATTGAACTTAATTCGATTAATACTCGAATCATATTTCATATAAATGCCCCCATGGTCTGGGAAATTATAATTAAGTATGGTTCCTATAAAACTCAGTGAACCTTTTGAAAATATAGTTGAAATTTCTCTATTTAAAATAGTCTTTAGCTCTATGCAATTATCACTCGCTAAAATATCTGACTTTAAAGTGAAAGATGTATTCACCGTACTCAAATCAGATAAATTTTTATTAGACACAAGAAGTTGAACTGAAATATGACTTTCCGGGTCATTCCTTATAACAGCAAAATAAGATGGAGGCAGGAATATATTCTTCAGGCACACTTCATAAGCTTTATTCGGGTCTAAAGGCAGCTGATTATGTAATCTATTTTGAAAAGCATTGGGAGCATTGTTTTTAAATACATCAGTATCTGAGTTACTTGCTGCATATATAACGTAACTATCCATCCTGTAGTCTATTAGTAAATGATAAAAATAAACAGAAACTCACCTTAATATGGTATCCAGGTAGACTCTCCTTCATCTCCAGCCTTGATCTTCCTCTTCAAACTCGGAGGAGAAAACACTTGATTTTTCGCATTTACATTTCTAAATAAATTCTTAGGTGTAGAGGTCAAAGAAAAAAATAATTTGGCTATGGGCAATTTATTTTCTGGGAATAACAATTTCGGAGTGCACATCCTGCCTATAACGTAATCAACAATATTGAGCCCAGTAACTGGATGATGTAATGTTCCCATCCTCATTCCACTTTACAAAATTATTTTAGCAAAGTTCTGCTGATATTTCACTATCATTTTAGCACATAAATAGCTCTTCCCACCATTTGAAAATCCAGCAATAATAATTCTTGATGGTTCACTAAATATATTCAACTGGGTTTCAGTAATAACTTTTTTCTGCCCTTCTATGATGCTGGGATTCAATAGACTAACTACAAATATATAATGAAAGGAGTATTTAGGCAAAATGTACATTCGAGTTTTATTTTAAACATAGCCAATAAATCATAGACATTTGAACATAGTCATAGATATTTAAACATATCCAATACAGTAACAAATCATAGTCATAGACAATACAATATCAAATATCATAGACATTAAATCATAGTCATAGACAATACAATATCAAATATCATAGACATTAAATCATAGTCATAGACAATACACTATCAAAATAAATCATAGACATTAAATCATAGTCATAGACAATACACTATCAAAATAAATCGTAGTCATAGACAATACACTATCAAAATAAATCGTAGTCATAGACAATACAGTATCAAAATAAATCATAGCCATTAAACCATAGACATTTTCATATCCAATACAGTAACAAATCATAGCCATTAAATCATAGACATAGACATTTGAACTTAGCCAATACAGTATCAAATCATAGACATATACATTAAATCATAGACATAGACATTTGAACTTAGCCAATACAGTATCAAATCATAGACATTTGAACATAGTCATTTTCTTATCCAATACAGTAACAAATCATAGCCAATACAATATCAAAATAACTTAGACATTTGAATATAGTTATAGATAATACATAGACAATACAGTAACATAGACTTAGTTGTTATTAGGGAATAATTGCTGAGCGACTCTATCCCTCTTATCCCAAAGATTAAAAGTGGGGAATAATGGACGTCTTGGTTGGGGATTATCTACAATTACTGGATCCTCTACCTGCACCTCACGCTCTGGGATGTCTGGGTGACCGTAAGCTAATGACTGTGGGACTAATGAGATACCTCTTGTCATCAAAAGCTGACAGGCCGCGCTTAGTTGTTTTACATGTGCATATTTTTTTTTTTTTTTTTTTTTTTTTTTTGAGATATATACAAGAGTTGTTACATTCTTGTACAGCCACTAGTACGCGTAGCGTTTTGGGCAAGTCCTTAATCCTATGGTCCCTGGAATACGATCCCCTGCTGCGAAGAATCGTTTTTTCATCCAAGTACACATTTTACTGTTGCGTTAAACAGAGGCTACAGTTAAGGAATTGCGCCCAGTAAATCCTCCCCGGCCAGGATACGAACCCATGACATAGCGCTCGCGGAACGCCAGGCTTACCACTACACCATGGAGACTGCTGACTGCCGATAACCATATCTGTCCGTTAACATTACGAATGGATCGGGATATAAAATTAAAAGTTGTATTTGTCTCTAATGTGTTCTGAAAAGATGCATGTGTTATTTTCTTTTGTTGGTGATAAGGAACCCCTTTACATTTACATAAATGTTCATTATCAAAGGGTTAGGAGAGAATAAGTTTTAGGCTTGAGTGCAATTATTTCAGTTATAATTTTCTGCTTTACTTCTGACTTGAGGAGTCCTAGTTCACCTTTGCAAGTAGCAGAATACATAGGATGATCTTTGTCAAAATTACTGAAATCCATATAATCTACTAGAGGAGCTTTTGTCATTTCCTGAAAGGCATCTTTACAGGCAAGAGTAAATATGAATGAGTCTGTATCTGTATAAATTAGTCTAGCTCTCTCCCCATAATGGGCTTTAACTACATTATACCAGAACTCATATAAACGCCTCTTGGCTATCTGCAAGATCTGATATCCCATGTAAGAAGGAGTGGTAACTTTAAGGATGTCTTTCATTACTGTACAGAGAACCCTATCTGGACCTAAAGAGACAGCTCGTTTATACAAAGGGTTTCTTGCATGAGTTAAGAATGAATGTTTTGTCGTTACTAGATGGTGGGTATTAGCATATCTAGAAATACTGGTCATTGATTTCCCGTATAGACTATTACTTATGAGTTTAAAGGCTTTTCCTTTAACTTCACAGGTATTATTGGCTCGTTCTCGAATGTTTGTTGAAATAAAATCTTTTAAATAGGGAGCCTGTTTAAATTCATAGATTGTTTTTACTCGTTCAACTTCTAGTCTTAGTTTTAATAGCAATTGCAGGAAATCAAGGCTTACTAGGTAGTTGTTTTGGGGCAAGTGGGATGCAATTAATTTAGTATTTTTAGGTGGGAGCTTACGTTTTTCATCGTTAAGGGTTTTCTTACTGTACTTACTGACAAAAATTCCTCAGTTATATTAGTATGAGATAGTACAAGGGGCAGATCGTCAGTATACCTAGCTACCTCGGGAGATACATGTTTCGTATTGCATAAAATCCAATAGCCTTTTTCTTGATCACAAGGGATATGTTGTAACCCTTGCCCTAATAAGGTATCCCGCTCAAGGTCAGTTAATTGTCTAATCCCTCCCTGGGGAAGTAACTCAGTCATGCACGCTGCATATAGGCTGTTGAAGTCAAGGTACAAAATGTGAGTATCGTCATCAGAGCTAGGATTAGATGTAGTGTGCTCGTTAACAGCCTGTGTAAATTGCCTTATGGAAGATGTGAACCCCCTCTAACATTCCTTCTCAACAAATCATATACATTCTGATCATACACATAGTCAAGTACAACTTTTGATTTAAATAAGAACACGTCCCAAGCGTAACTAGGAAGTGATACATAGAAAACAATATCTAGTTCATAAATTTCTTTCAGTGATGTTTGCCAAAGTGTAAATATATCAACTAACATTCCTACGTCAACTTTTAAATATAACATGAGGTAATCCTTGATGTTTGTACAGTTCCCTAAATTAAATACTTTAAGAGCTTTGTTATAATCTTCTTCAGACAGTGGAGCGTCATGTAAAACATTGTATAACTTATCTCGCAATGGGAGCTGAGGTTCGTCTAACACGTCCATGGAAGAAATATAATCATAACATAGGCTTTGTTTACCTTTAATTAACAGAGCTTTAGCCTCATTGGATACGCCATTTAATATGTGTTCAGTGTACTTGGTGGGTTTCTTACTGGCTACGTGCTCGTTTGCTAAGGTTCCTAATGATCCATTAAGGAGCAACCCGTCCTCTTAAAAATAACGTCACTTTTGGCCCGTATGCACGCTATGGCTAAATTTGGACGTAATTTGAAAAGAAATCGACTCACAAAAGTGACGTTCTGTTCCGTTTTCTGTTTGGGTCGTCCAGCTTACTCGGCAAGCTTAGAAAAGGAAACTTTCCATTAACGTTTTTCATGCCGTTTTGAAACTTTATGAGAATTTCCTGCCCACCTAACCTATTAGAGGACCCTTAACTTACTGTTGTTGAAAAAAAAAATCCCAAATTTATTTTCATTATTTTTCCATTTTCAAATTACGTCCATATTCGGCCATACGGGCAAACGGCCAAAAGCGACGTTCTTTTTAAGAGGACAGGTTGTAAGGAAAGCTAGGCTATCTAGGAATTTCAGTTCACCTATGATGACTTGCATAAATTTTAAACCTTCCTTGGTTAGAATTTCTACATTGCGGTGAGGATTTTTGGGCAGTTCTTTAAGTATAATTCCAAGATCATAGGCTGCATTATGGGAAAATGTGGTCAAGTATCTACGAGCATTTTTACATTGTAAATTGCAACGAGCACAATAAGCACCTAAGTAATTATTTTCTTGAATAGCATGATTATGATGTCTATGTTTATCTTTCTTATTCTTGAAAGTTTGATGACACAATTGACACGTATTTTGTCTTTGAAACATTCTTTCCTGTTCTCTAGCCCTTTAACTGCGCGGCCTATAAATATGACATCCCCTCAGTGCGCATGAAATGAAACCTTGGGAAAAAATTATTTTTTCTTCGGAAAGTGTCAAAAACCCCTTCCTGTATATGGAAATAGCAACGCAAGTTCGAAATTGTTCTTACTTTGGCTGCTATGGGGTCCGAAAGGTGGGCCGTGACGTCATAATTCCCCGTGCGCCAGAGCAGTATGCTCCCGGGGCCGGTGGGGCACCAGGGGCGGGGCGCGCGAGTTGCCGCGAATATATTTTTGCACATTTTTTGCGCACAGTTCCAAATACATTTTATTTGTTTTTATATGCTAATCCTATGTATAATGAACACGTACACTATATTATGGCAGTAAAACATCCGTACTGTCTGAAGACACTGTGTTACGTGCGTGACACTTGTGTACACATATGTTGCATATATTTACCATTTATCATGCTAATTTATGTATATACACAATCAATTTGCAGACTATACACTGTCACACACTAAATACATTCACCATCAACACACTCAGAACACCGCGAGTGTGAACAGCCACACCCAGCCAGCCCTCCCTCACTCCAACATCTTACTCGCCAACATTGCTCCTCCCACCATACTGTTATTGCATTTATTACACAATTTACACATGATATATATACCTATCTACATGTTTTATTTACCAGAACTATGCAAGTAATCCGGTATTGTGTCCAAACAGCACAATGGCCACCATACACTGCATGAAAAATCACACAGCAGACAGCAGACGACGCTACAATTACGACATCACCTCCCTCGCCAAAATAGCTCCTCACAGCATACTCCTGGTGCTGTTATTACACTATTCCACACACACTGTATATACCCATGTACATGTGTGTTCCCCATAGCGAACCACGAAGCTAGTATGGTGAGCAAAACAAGAGTTACTGCCACACAGTGAGGCTACCTCAATTCTCTCCCTTCCTCCCTCCCACACCAAACTTCCTCCTTCCTACGCACAACGCTCAATATAACCACAATCCTGGTCACTAATACCTGTAAATGAATAATTGACCACAAGTTTATTTTGAAAAGGAACCTAAAAAGTCGTTTGAAGGTTCCAACATAGATGAAATAATGCTGTGGTGCTGTGGCTAGCGCTGTGAACATCGTGAACAGCATTGAATCACTGATAATTTAGCATTGTACTCAGTTATTATCACACTCGGGCTCTTCTATAATACTATCATGGCTAAATAAAACAGATTATATATATATTTTGACAATATTAGGCGATGTTGTGGTCACATGCTGAACAGCAGTGCTGTGCGCTCATGCTGCGAGCGCCAGCCTTGGTTGCTCACTCACTACTGAGGCTCTGGCACCCGGCAATGTGGACCATGATTTTTTTTAAAGATGGCGTCTGTTTACAAGAGCCCTGAGGAAGCTGATGTGAACCCCATGTAGCCGCGGGAGTTTTGAATGGAACATGAAAAATAAAAACACCCGGAAGCGCGTTGTGCACCTGAATCCTGGGCCTGCAGGCGCGTTGCGCAGTTAAAGGGCTAGACAAGCTCCAGACAAGTTGGGAAGCTGAGCATGAATAGTTTTCCATGAGGCTTCTAGCTTTGTAATAAAATAATTAACAGCGTCTGGACCTATGTACGAATACGTTTCTACAACATTTAATTCTCTGTCTAAAATCATGTAGGCATAAGCAATTGCTTTATGCTTACATTCTACCATGCCTCGAGGATTTTGACGATCTAAAAGGCATTCGAAATCATAATATGCGGTGTGAGTCGGGCTATAGGTCCTACCATAATTTTTAAAAATTATTTTCTCATTAGGATTATAGAACGAAAATACTTGGGATACAGTGCATGACTCTTCGTGAGCCTGAATCTCATCTGGGGGAGCATGCAAAAGGCAAATACGGCAGAATTTATGTGTGTTAGGAATTCTATACTGATTATTGTTAATATTCTTTACAAATTTATCAAAGTCCTTGATCAGACAGATGCTTGCCTTCCAATAACAACAAAGGGACTTTATCGGCATATTTTTCTTGGCTTTTCCTAGCTAAACTAAGATAGTATCTGTTACTTTCATGAGTTACTGTATAAATATAAATAGAAATTTTGTTAAGTTTCTCTATTTTCTTAAGATTATCAAATGATACAGGAAATCTGATTTCATCTGCCCATGCTACGAATCTTCTACACCATTGAATGCTCTGGTGATGGTGATTAGCGTTTTTAAATGTCCCTCTACGAGCTACGCTTTTATACACCGCAATGCACTGCAACAAACACTCGTCTCCGTCACTATGGGGGTTAAATACAGATTCTCTACCCCTTAATTTAGCAGGATATGGCACATAAGATCCGAGGTGCATAGGGTGGCGGATATGCGAAAAATTAATGGCGAAGCCTGACATGGAATGAATTCCTACACTTGAGGATTAGACATTTTTTAGGCATTCGTCAATTTTAGCGGACATTTCGTCAACCCAGGAATTTACGAGCACTTCCACCTCTTCCTGTGTAACAGTCTGAGTTTCCCCCCTAATTGAAAATACTTTGTCTAATATTTCATATTGACTGTCGGCATGATTAAGTTTTTGCAAAATTAAGCTTATGTCCGGGTAAATATCAAATGAGGGATCTTCCTGTATTTGTCTGAACTGATTGTCTATATATTCTATAAAAAATTCCCTATAAGTATTTGTATACACACTAGTGTCCGCGTCTAAATGACCAGGAATGGAGAATGAATGTCTCGAGAATGCACCTTCGAAATGGTGTTTAACTTCTAACACTCACGGAACAACATGAACTACGTTATGTACCTCTGGGGAATCAGGAGCATTAACTTCTTCTTCATCTGATATGTCATGAACCGGGGGATCGATTGTCTTCTTCATCTGAGGAAGCCTGAAGGTTACCGTCTGGTGCATCTTCTTCTAGCTCCTGGGAAAGCTGGGGTTGACTGCGTACAGGCGTGCTCCACTCAGAGGGTTGGGTTGAATCCAGGGGCGATTCTGTAATATAATATTAGCAATGAATAAACATTAAGAGGAAAAACAAATTTGAAAACATTAAGAGGATTTGAAACCTTAATAGGAAAACAATGTTTGTGACTTTAAGAAGAAAATAACGTCTAAATAAGAGGAAAACTGAATTTTGAATCATTAAGAGGAAAAACAAAGTCTAAAATAAGAGGAAAACTGAATTACAGATAAATAATAATACTTACGAGCTGGGTTGTTGATTCCACCATATATGAGATTCTCATGATTCTCATGAACCTTGTGAACAGGATGATGATTGAATGTTGACTGAGAGTGCAGGCCTCTAAGGCTTTGGCATTAGGCGGCCTGAGGGGCCCCTGAATGAGCGTAATAACATTAGTGTGCCCCTGAGTGAGCGTTTTGGCTGTTTTATTATTAGTGAGAATGATTGGCGAATACTGGGATTAAAACTCTTTTATTATAAATTGCGTAAACTAAAATTAGATGAATAAATAAAATATAAATAAATGAACATGTTTTATTAACGCTTAATGTATATATATAAATTATTATGGTGGTGAACGCCAACAATGACTGCCAGATGACGGGGCAGGTAATCAGGTGATGACAGCCTTGGGGCAGGTAGCCGGCACTAGCTTAGATAGTCTCGGAGGCAGCTTAAGTATTAAAGGTTACATTGAGACTCCTCGGTTGATTTATGTGTAAAATTGACTGGTTTAATGTAAAGGAGCAAACATACGATGTCAGAAAATAGCTGTAAGGACTTACGAAGAAAGAACAATATGAAAGGAGAGAGGGGCATTGTAACAGGTAGCGAGAGGGGGGAGGGACAGTCCAGATATTACGGAGACAATGATAAGATTATGGAGGTGACCTGAAGGCAGTGTCTGGCAGGCGGCATAAGGTAAACACAGATGACGCTGAAGGGGGTGTGAGGTATGAGCAGGAGATGCAGGGGGAGTGGGATGGCAGGGTAATGATTCAGTTATATAGTCATATACTAGTTTCTAAGTAAGAATCCTCTTAAATGTTTACTGCCTAAAAATCTGTTTATTCTTGGTAGGAACTCTGAAATTTCTCCAATAAGAACTATTACCAAACTTGTATGAACTGATTTTTCATCATACAACCTTTTAACAAACTTCTAAAATCTCAGAAATTACTTTCTCATAAGAAATCCTTAATTCCAAATCTGTGACTGTCCAAATTCGCCTGAAAACCCTGACGTCGTATGAACCCCGTTCCCCCGAAAATAAAAAGAGGCCCGTATGGTCCTGGGTAATATTGGCCCCTTTTCCTGAAAAAATGGGCTGCTGAGTCGTCATCCATACTACTAGCTTGGTGTTATGTCCGGTACCAGTAGTCAGCTTGGTGTTAGGTCCGGTACCAGTAGTCACCTTGGTGTTATGTCTGGTACCAGTAGTTACCTTGGTGTTAAATCAGGTACCAGTAGTCACCTTGGTGTTATGTCCGGTACCAGTAGTCACCTTGGTGTTAAGTCAGGTACCAGTAGTCACCTTGGTGTTATGTCCGGTACCAGTAGTCAGCTTGGTGTTATGTCCGGTACCAGTAGTCAATGTGGTGATAGGTCCGGTATCAGTAGTCAGCTTGGTGTTATGTCCGGTACCAGTAGTCACCTTGGTGTTATGTCCGGTACCAGTAGTCACCTTGGTGTTAAGTCAGGTACCAGTAGTCTGCTTGGTGTTATGTCTGGTACCAGTAGTCACCTTGGTGTTAAGTCAGGTACCAATAGTCAGCTTGGTGTTATGTCCGGTACCAGTAGTCAGCTTGGTGTTAGGTCCGGTACCAGTAGTCAGCTTGGTGTTATGTCCGGTACCAGTAGTCAGCTTGGTGTTATGTCCAGTACCAGTAGTCAGCTTGGTGTTATGTCCGGTACCAGTAGTCAGCTTGGTGTTATGTCCGGTACCAGTAGTCAGCTTGGTGTTATGTCCGGTACCAGTAGTCAGCTTGGTGTTATGTCCGGTACCAGTAGTCAATGTGGTGTTATGTCCGGTACCAGTAGTCACCTTGGTATTATGTCCGGTACCAGTAGTCACCTTGGTTTTATGTCCGGTACCAGTACTGAGCATGGTGTTATGTCCGGTACCAGTAGTCAATGTGGTGTTAGGTCCGGTACCAGTAGTGAGCTTGGTGTTATGTCCGGTACCAGTAGTCACCTTGGTGTTATGTCCGGTACCAGTAGTCACCTTGGTGTTATGTCCGGTACCAGTAGTCACCTTGGTGTTATGTCCGGTGCCAGTACTGAGCATGGTGTTATGTCCGGTACCAGTAGTCAGCTTGTTGTTAGGTCCGGTATCAGTAGTCAGCCTGGTGTTAAGTACACACTCCATATATTGCTGTGAGAATGCTAACAATACTTAAACAATGCTAATAATACTAAAACAATCCTTATTTTAATGAAACAATTATAATAATTCTGAAGCAATGCTAATAGTATTTAAACAGTTCATATGGTATGGAAACAATGCTAATAATTCTCAAGTATTCTAATAATGCTGAAACAATGCCAGTAATTCTAAATCAATGCTTATAATACTGATTGATATATATATAATAATAAGGAAACATTGTGAATAATTCTGGAATATTGCTAATCAATCTGAAATAATGCTGAAACAATGCAAATAATTTTGATACAATGATGAAAATACAGAAACAAAACAAATAATTATGAATGTGTTGGAAATAATACTGAAATTCTGAAACAATACGTATTACTTACTGTAACAATACTAATAATCCTCAAACAATGCTGATAATTGTGAAACAATGCTGATAAGTCTGACAGAGAACAAATAATTTTTAAACATCTGCGAATAATTCTGAAACAATGCTCATTATTCAGAAATTGATCTAATATTGCTGAAACACTGCTAATAATACAGAAACTATGATAATATTGTAACAATACTAATAATTGTGAAGCAATGCTAGTAGAGGGAGTCCTACCTGTAGACCCCAGCAAAATGAACTGTTAATTAGGCGGTAAGTGTGTTAATGGTGGGATAGAGGTCATTGACTCTACAATCGAGGATAAGTCAGCCAGTATCACCCAGCATTTGGAGATGGGTTTGCCTGTTGCTCCCAGGAAAATGTACCATCAAATGGCTCCAATATGTGGTGGAAGTGATCGGCGGCGGGTCCTCGTCCAGGGAGAACGGCACCCTGGGGTGAGCACTTAATGGCCGCAGTCGAAGTTATGTGAAAATAGTCCTTAATAGGGGGTGCATTATAATTTTTCATAAATAATAGTCTATTATAGGGGAGACAGCATAAATAATAGTCTATTATTGGTATATAGTCTTTCTTCCTATAAATATTGGAAGGCTTTTATGGTTGATTAAACCAACAATTATAGGTTTATGTACCCCCAAGACTGTGCCTGTAGTGAGAAAATGACATGGTGGATATTATATAAATTCATTCTAGTATTTGTTCAGGTGTGGTCAATCTTTTCCGGCTCGACCGGTCGTGTCTCAGGGGAAAAAACACTTACGTCACCTGCCTCCCATACAAGGGCGAGTGACCACTCCTTCCTCTCTCTAAAAGAGTTAAGGGAACCACAATCACCCAAGAATAAGATCTAAAATATGGCCCATTTTGGAAATAAAAAACATTTTTGTTATTAATTCATTTATTAGGTAAAGGCTACAAAATAATATATAATGATAATAAAAGTAGTTATATACCCTTTCCACTCCTCTTCCTCCTCCTCCTCCTCTGAGTAGAATTCTAAGCCTTTTACACTCTCCATATCAGTTGCTGGAGTCTCCACCATGATGAGAAGATGTCCTTCATTGTCCTCTACCCTAGTTTTTTTTTAGCAGCAGCTGACTTCTCTTCTTCCTCATTGGCAAGTGGTGGGGGTGGAGGCTGTTTATCTGCGGGGGGTAGATCCTTTTCTATGTTGGGGGGACCCTTGGCAGAGAGGGGGGTGGAATGTATAATCTGTAAGTATGATTTAAAATGTATGATGATTAAATAAAAAGTATATTTATTTATATCTGTTATTTGAATAAGTATACTAATTCACAAAATAAAAATACTACTTATCTCAGCCCCTGAAACCACAGACTTGTGACCTCTACAAAAAATGTCATCAATTAGACTACGAAACAGCAGTTCGTTCACAATAGAACTCCCTCGTAGAATTATAACTCGGTAAATGTGGACTTGACTGTTCTAAAGAAAAGAAGGAAATCAACAAATAAAAAACTATTATTACAAAAATAAATAAATAATATATGTCAAGAACTACAATCAATACTCACCCGGTCCTTCAAGGACATCAATCTATGATATAGTTTTTAGTGGTTTCTTCCATTTTGTAGGAAACGTAGGGGAGTAATGTAGAGGGTTGGCACTTGTCTGGGGTTTTATGGAGTAATCACCCTTCCCCTACCCTTCCTGACTCACTTTTTAGTCAATTTTCAAGCTTTTTTAGTCAAGCTTTTCTCTTTTTGTTTCTTTATGTGACGAGGCCATACCCCTAGCTTTTGAAACAGCCGAACACCAACGCGTTACCGTCACAATATATATATATGTGTGTCGTACCTAGTAGCCAGAACGTCGTACTCGGCCTGCCATGCAAGGCCCGATTTGCCTAATAAGCCAAGTTTTCCTAAATTAATATATTTTCTCAATTTTTTTCTTATGAAATGATAAAGCTACCCATTTCATTATGTATGAGGTCAATTTGTTTTTATTAGAGTTAAAATTAACGTAGATATATGACCGAACCTAACCAACCCTACCTAACCTAACCTAACCTATCTTTATAGGTTAGGTTAGGTAGCCGAAAAAGTTAGGTTAGGTAGTCGAAAAACAATTAATTCATGAAAACTTGGCTTATTAGGCAAATCGGGCCTTGCATAGTAGGCTGACAAGTGCGTTCTGGCTACTAGGTACGACATATATATATATATATATATATATATATATATATATATATATATATATATATATATATATATATATATGAATGAAAACTCACACCCCAGAAGTGACTCGAACCCATACTCCCAGGAGCAAAGCAACTGGTAACTACAGGGCGCCTTAATCCACTTGACCATCACGGCCGTAAAAGGAAGTGATAGCCAAGGCTATTTGAGCCACTTCCCCGACGGCAACTCGGATGGTAATCTTGGGCATAGCATTTCACCAAATCACCTCATTCTTTGGGGCACACGTGAGGAACACAAATGCGAACAAGCCTGAATGGTCCCCAGGACTATATGCGAATGAAAACTCACACCCCAGAAGTGACTCGAACCCATACTCCCAGGAGCAACGCAACTGGTAACTACAGGGCGCCTTAATCCACTTGACCATCACGGCCGTAAAAGGAAGTGATAGCCAAGGCTATTTGAGCCACTTCCCCGACGGCAACTCGGATGGTAATCTTGGGCATAGCATTTCACCAAATCACCTCATTCTTTGGGGTACACGTGAGGAACACAAATGCGAACAAGCCTGAATGGTCCCCAGGACTATATGCGAATGAAAACTCACACCCCAGAAGTGACTCGAACCCATACTCCCAGGAGCAACGCAACTGGTAACTACAGGGCGCCTTAATCCACTTGACCATCACGGCCGTAAAAGGAAGTGATAGCCAAGGCTATTTGAGCCACTTCCCCGACGGCAACTCGGATGGTAATCTTGGGCATAGCATTTCACCAAATCACCTCATTCTTTGGGGCACACGTGAGGAACACAAATGCGAATGTTTTCATTCGCATATAGTCCTGGGGACCATTCAGGCTTGTTCGCATTTGTGTTCCTCACGTGTGCCCCAAAGAATGAGGTGATTTGGTGAAATGCTATGCCCAAGATTACCATCCGAGTTGCCGTCGGGGAAGTGGCTCAAATAGCCTTGGCTATCACTTCCTTTTACGGCCGTGATGGTCAAGTGGATTAAGGCGCCCTGTAGTTACCAGTTGCGTTGCTCCTGGGAGTATGGGTTTGAGTCACTTCTGGGGTGTGAGTTTTCATTCGCATATAGTCCTGGGGACCATTCAGGCTTGTTCGCATATATATATATATATATATATATATATATATATATATATATATATATATATATATATATATATATATATATATATATATATATATATATATATATATATATGCAATTGACGATCACAAAACACTGATCATTTTATGCAGAAAATCCACAGAGGAATATGAAATGAGGTGAACGTTTCGGCTTTGTTAAAGCCTTTGTCAACACCAGACTGACCATGATAAAGCTACCCATTTCATTATGTATGAGGTCAATTTGTTGACCTCATTATGTATGAGGTTAGTCTGGTGTTGACAAAGGCTTTAACAAAGCCGAAACGTTCACCTCATTTCATATTTCTCTGTGGATTTTCCGCATATATATATATATATATATATATATATATATATATATATATATATATATATATATATATATATATATATATATATATATATATATTTATATATATGTATATATAGTGGGGTATTACTTGGGCCCAAGGATGATCAATTAAGAGACTAGTCTGATTCACAGCCAGGAAGATTAGTTTTGGAAATGGTCCTTTTAAAGGTATAGCTTACAGGGTTGGGGGAAGCTAGTAGTGAACTGTTTAGAGCCAAATAAGTGCTGGGGTAGGGAACATCCAGCGTAACTCATAATTTAGCATAAGCCACATGTATTCGATATTTCGTACCATCAGTCACTTCTGTATTTAGCACCCAAGCATGAACGAGGAGTTCCAAGCTTAAACGTACATATATATTGTCTAAACCATATTGATCGAGCGTTGTTATATACAACACTAGGGGAAAACACATTGACAAACCACGGCGTTTCAAATCAGAAATAATTTTTTATTCTTGGCACTGGCGCCAGTAAAATATGAATTAGTGAATTCATTAGTGATTATTCCATTGTCGTCATTCCAGTCGGCAGAAGGCGCCAATTTTCCCCTGGGTAGACATTTCTGAGGGTGGCATCAAGGTAATTAATTTGATAAAGGACCAATAATGAAAATTTGAATGTGTTTTAACCAATCGTTCCTCTAAGAAAACCTGCACCCCTTTAAACATTGTATTTGATAAACCGTTTACAAATTCTACATAACTGTCATCCTCCAATTTTGTTGTGTCATCATCTTTGGTTAAAGATCATTTAAAGTCTATTACGATATTGGTCAAGTCTAGAAAAGCACCCTGGATACCAGGTATGTGAGAGATTATGCCTATTGGAGATGGCATTAATACAAGTAACCTCAGTCAAGAAAGGACTGCACTCACAGCACTAAGTGCTCTGCATGCAGCTTATTACTTTAATAACTGAAATTGGTGGCGTAGAGCCGCTGCCAGAGTCCAAATCCTTGGCACTCTGTATCCACTGGGTCGTGAAGCTCCTTGAACTGCTGATGGCAGCTGTATGGGTAGCTCTGAAACATCTCATACAAAATTTATATTGGTATGTGTGGCTATGAAATTAGTTCGAGTTCAGAAGTATACAGAGCAGCATATAAACAGCTACAAGTGTAAAGCAGGATCTAATATTGGGGACAAGGTTTTTGGAAGGTGTTGTCAAAAAGACACTTGTCATTTGATAACAATAACATTTATTCATGAAACCTAATAATAACAATACAAGGCAACAATAGTTTAAAGTTATTTTGACCAAACCACTCACTAGAAAGTGAAGGGATGACGACGTTTCGATCCATCCTGGACCATTCTCACAATCGACTTGAAAATGATCCAGGACGGACCGAAACGTCTTCGTCCCTTCACTTTCTAGTGTGTGGTTTGGTCAACATATTTCAGCCACGTTGTTTTGACTCCTCGCCTGCAATTTATATTTATGTTAAAGTCCGTACTGGCATGCTCCAACATTATATAATCAACAAGTATTATCGAACTACCAGTTCAGACCGCTCTCGGCTCCTCAACATGAACTAACTGAAACAGGGGGGTGACCACTCAGACGCAAGTAGCAATTCGTAACGACTGCAGCGAAACAATATAATAACAAGAACAAAGGTTTTGCGATGGGCGGCCCTATTCCCGCTGTCGTGCGGTTAAACTCCATCGGATTGGAGTTTACTGGCCGTGCTGGTTAGCATTCACAGAACTAGAATTATTGAAAATGAGATTAGTTGGGTCCCCAGAACAATCATCCCCTCTCTCACTGGAAATGGAAACATTGGTTAGTGCAATGGGCCTGGGGCCCTGGAACTTCTTCATCCGATTTACATGTACGAGCATTACCTGGTTACGTTTGTCAGAGTGCCTCACTTTGTACGTGAGGTCCCCAGTCTTTTCTGTCACAATGTAGGGGCCTTCGTACTTGTGGGACATAGTGTTCCCTAGTCGAGGCTTTAATACCAGGACAGGGTCGCCAGGCTGAAATACCCGCAACTTAGATTTAGCATCGTTACGTTCTTTCATTTTTTCTTGGGCCTTCCCAAGATACTTAAGTGCAGCCGCCTTGCAGTCCTTGAGTCTCTGGTGGTGTTGCGCAAAGAAAGCCGAACCTTCGGTTAACGTTACGTTCCCTAACAGATTCCCCTGTAACATTTGCAAGGGTCCACGAACTTTATGGCCAAAGACTAACTCAAAAGGAGAACAACCCAGTGAACTTTGTAATCCCTCTCTATCCGCAAACAAAACATATGGCAAATTCTCATCCCAGAAGGTGTGGGAACTCTCGCACGATGTCTTCAACATCTGCTTCAGAGTTAGATGGAAACGTTCAATTACCCCCTGACTCTGTGGATGGTATGGGCTGGAAACCTTATGAGTTATTCCATGGTCCTTACAAAATTGCTCAAAAATATCAGACTTAAAGTTAGTACCAATGTCAGTTTGCACTACCCGAGGCAGTCCAAAAGTGGAAAAAAATTGCAACATACGAGCAACAACAGTTTTTGCTCGGATGTTCCTTACAGCAAAAGCCTCTGGGTAATGAGTAGTGATACACATCATTGTGATTAGGTAAATATTACCAGACTTAGTTCTAGGCAATGGTCCAACACAGTCCATTACCACATGAGAAAATGGTTCCTCTGGCACGACAATAGGCCTTAGAGGAGCTTTAGGTTGAGTCTGGTTTGGTTTCCCAACCAGTTGACAAACAATACACGCATTACAAAATTTTGCCACATTGCTTTTCAGCTTGGGCCAGAAAAAATACTTTAAAATTTTGTGATACGTAATATTTATACCCTGATGTCCCCCCATAGGATCATCATGAGCAGCTGCCAAAACTCTTTCTCTATAGCAGGTCGGCAACATAACCTGGTGGACTACCTCCCACTCATTTGACAAGGGAGCAATCTGTGGTCTCCATTTTCTCATCAAAATCCGATCATTGTAGTAGTACCCAGTTGCTGCGTCTACAATTTCCTCCATAGAGACAGCTGTCTCATGACAATCTGCAAGAGTGGGATCAGCTTTCTGTAACTCACTCAAGGAGGCATCTAGGCCTTGGTCAGATGTTATTGGCCGAGGCTCAACAGTGTTCTCCTCCACCTCCCCACTACTCTCGGTAGATGGCGGTGGCAGGCTCTCCCCAATGTCCTCGGCCACGTCATCGAGTCGGGCCATGAATGTGTCCGCGAGATCCACTTGGTTTTCACCACTCGGAAAGTTCCTTGTGTCCTCGGGATTTACCATCTTGGCAAGCACAGGGCTCCCCTTACATTTAAGTCCCATAGACCTGGTCACTGCGCATGCAGGGTACACAACATTATCCTCTGCGGCGGGTGGATCCAGGCAAACCTTAGGGGTAGGCAACATAATAGGCAGTCTGGAGTCCCCTACCTTATCCCCTGCTAAATCATTACCAACTATTACATCAACATTAGGGAAAGGTAGGTATGAAGTGACTCCGACTGTACAAACATCCTTGTGGAAATCAGTTTCCAGGGTAACCTTATGGAGGGGTACTGCTCGAGTATCACTAGTGACACCCTCGAAAAGTACCACCTCTCCAATGTCGAGAGTGTTGGCACCTTGCAACGCACTCTCTAAAATTAAAGTCTGGATGGCACCAGTGTCTCGGAAGATCACCACGTCCTTCCAGGAAGAACCCTCAGACAAAAGTAGTCTCCCTTTCGATAAGAATGGGGTAAGCAAGTCCAACCACTGTGGGTTGGAGGTCTTACTCCCTAACCCTTCCGAAGGCCTCAAGCCCTGTGTCACAACTAGAGCACTGGGTCTTTTTTCCGGGTACAGTTGCCAACAACGGCTAATAGTGTGGTTTGGACGATTACAGTGACCACAAAAACGTCGGGGAGAAGAGACATCACTAACAGAATTACCCATCGGTTCACCCTTAGGTGCCGTGGGGCTAGACACTTTAACAGGGTTAGTTATGTCTGAAACAGAAGGTGCATTAGTTAAAGGGTTAGAATGAGCTGGTCTGGACTGGCTGTGGGTAAAAGTTTTGCTACTCTGTGGGGTATAATTATTTTTATTGGGGCTTTTGCCCCCCAATTGGTAGTTTTCTGCCAACTTGGCCAAATCCCCTATTTTAGAATTTACATCTACCCTTCCTCTAATGTAATGTGAAACATTCTCTGGCATAATATCTATAAAATGCTCCATTAAAACTAAGTTCCTGAGAGCCTCGTATGTTTCGGCTTTCGCCGAGCGAATCCATCTATCAAGCAATCTAATTTGATCATTCACAAATTCAGTGAGCGGTTGGTTGTGAGTAGGCCTAAGGTTGCGATAAACTTGGCGGTGAGCTTCAGGAGTAATTTCATATGCCCGCAAAATACATTCCCTGACTTTATCATATTCAAAACACTCGTCGTCAGGCATGTTTATAAAAATATCTTGTGCTTTACCCCTAAGTCTTCCCTATAGGATTTTCACCCACTCTTCCTTTGGCCAGTTCATGGACATGGCCAATCTCTGAAAATGGTTGATAAACCTTTCAGGGTCCGACTTGGAAAATTCAGGCAAATTATGCTTTTTCTCATAATGCCTGGGGTTTGAATCCCCGGCAGGTGGAGGTCCAGTGGCATTCGCTCTAATTCTAGCCTCCTCGGTTTTGAGTCTTTGCTCCTCTAATTTTATTCTTGCTAACTCTAGAGCTAATTCTCTATCCTTATGAGCTGCACTTTCTGCTTGGCTAGGCTGGCATAAAGGTGTATCACTTGCCAATAGTTCTTCATCAATACAATGTTGTAATATTTCATTCACCAAAGTCCAGTTTTTATCCGCGTCATTTAATTCTAGGCCAAATTCCTTGCCTAACAATACTAAATTAGACTTGGTAAGTTTCATTATCTCTACTGCTGAAGGCTCCCTTGCCAGTTTCTGCATTTCAGATGACATCACTAATAATTTTAGCTCGCAGCCAAAGAAAAAGTTAAAAAATAAAAATTGGAAAAAAAAACAAAAATTTGCACAGCCCCTAACACAAGGCCACACTAACCTTAATCATGAAGGGATCCAGCTGGGTGTCCAGTCAGTGCAAGAATGTCCTTTGCTAGAAGAGCTGGACCCTAGGCTAGCACACAACCGTTCTGCGGAAAACAAAAAATTTTAGTTTTGGCACTCAAGAATCTAATTTTTTACACTTATAATGTTCCTCCCGGACTGGCCAACCACTTGTTATAAATAATTGTGTGGTGGGCTATGGGGGAACTGGTACTATTAAGGGGTAAGGGTAGTTAGAAGACAGAGTATCAAATATGGGAGAGCTAAAAGGCCCAGCCCCCAAAATAAACTATCCACAGTAGTAATAACTTGCTACTAGACCATGTATGTTAGTCTAAGGGTTGATCAATGCACTCCCACACAGGAAGAAGGGATACTCTGTAATTCATGTACTTATTTATTAACCCCTTAACCCCCCATATACACTAACACCAATAACAATAATAATAACTTTACCACACTACCTTACGTTAAAAAGCCTTGGTCCACTTAGGCAGGATACAAGGTTTACACTAAGAACAAGCTAGGGTAAAGTACTACTGGATAAGCACTGAAGCTGGATGCAGCTTGGGGTAGAGACACCACGAGGTACCCTAATACAAAACACAACACTTAGGGGTACCCAAAACACTGGCAAATACTACCCCCAGGTCTCACCAATCGTTACCACCAGAGTAGGTACACTTAAAAATGCCCCGTACTTAACTTCATGGCACAGGAACTTCAGGTAAGGGAAATAAGTAAGAAGAGAAGGGAGGAGAGTAGGGGTGCAGCCACAGAGTAGGTCTCGTGCCCACGAACGCCAGCCAAAGAAGAATGCCCCTAGCGACCAGCTAGGCCTCCCGCATGTCGTGGTGCCGGAAGGAGCCTAATTGATCGTGCAGCTAAGCACATTAAAGATCTTCCCCTATTCAACGTATTGTTACTTTACAAATGATTAGAAAGTATTAGTAAGCAAAGTTGGTGCCTATGTTATTATTTAATAATCAACCCCCCAGCTCAGTCTTTAAATGCTCTTTGAGAAACAAGAATAGTCTTACGTCTGGCAGGGAAGATACAAACAATTGCCGCTCGTGATGCACTCAACTGTACTACCAGAAAGTTTAATAGCTCAATTTTGACCTCTGGTTTCCACTGGAGAACCCAGGGTCGTAACAAAAGCGTTCTGTTTTGTGTCTGGAGAGTTTCTCATGAGTAGGCTGGCCGTTTTTCTGGTTTTATAGTAAATCGTCAGTTGTATCCTCTGATTTTTGTCTGTAGGGATAACGTTTCTATTAACAATATCTTTCAGGACCCTTTCCTCCGTTTTATGAGCTGTGGAAAAGAAGTTCCTGTAAAATAGTCTAATAGGGGGTATAGGTGTTGTGTTGGTTGTCTCTTCAGAGGTTGCATGGCGTTTCACTTTCCTTCTTATGATGTCTTTGATGAAACCATTGGAGAAGCCGTTGTTGACTAGGACCTGCCTTACCCTACAGAGTTCTTCGTCGACTTGCTTCCATTCTGAGCTGTGGCTGAGAGCACGGTCGACATATGCGTTAACAACACTCCTCTTGTACCTATCTGGGCAGTCGCTTTTGGCATTTAGGCACATTCCTATGTTCGTTTCCTTAGTGTAGACTGCAGTGTGGAAACCTCCGCTCTTTTCCATGACTGTTACATCTAGAAAGGGCAGCTTCCCATCCTTTTCCATCTCGTAAGTGAAACGCAGCACGGAACTCCGCTCAAATGCCTCCTTCAACTCCTGCAGATGTCTGACATCAGGTACCTGTGTAAAAATGTCGTCAACATACGTGCAGTATATGGCCGGTTTCATGTTCATGTCGACTAAGACTTTTTGCTCGATGGTACCCATGTAGAAGTTTGCAAACAGGACACCTAGGGGAGAACCCATGGCGACCCCATCTACTTGCTTATACATGTGCCCATCCGGGCTCAAGAAGGGTGCCTCTTTAGTACAAGCTTGGAGTAGTTTCCTTAAGATATTTTCTGGTATGTCAAGAGGAGTACAGGCTGGATCACGATACACTCTGTCGGCTATCATCCCGATTGTCTCGTCCACTGGTACGTTAGTGAACAGCGATTCCACGTCCAACAAGGCTCTTATTCCTGTGGCCCGTGTGCCCCGCAGTAAGTCAACAAATTCCTATGGCGACTTCAGGCTGAAGGCGCAAGGGTCATAAGGAGTCAGCAGGCCGTTGAGTCGCTTCGCTAGTCTGTACGTGGGTGTGGGTATCTGGCTAATGATTGGCCGAAGTGGGTTTCCAGGCTTGTGTGTCTTGACATTTCCATACGCATATCCAGGTTTTCATTCCCCAATAAACTTTGGCAGGTGGAGTCCGGATTTCTTGGCGTTCACAGTTTCGATCAGTTTGTTGACCTTTGCTTTTAATTCGGCTGTAGTGTCCTTCGTTACCCTTTGGAACTTAGTTTGGTCAGAGAGTATGAGGTTCATTTTCGCCAGATATTCGTCTTTTTTAAGAATGACATATATTGGCGACTTGTCACCTCTTCTGACAACTATCTCCTTGTTCTCACGAAGGCTTTTGGCTGAAAAAAATTCGAGAAAATTTTGAATTTTGAGAAAATTCGTGTTAGAATTATTAATCTTACTTTTTCGGTCATATTTAATAATATATGTCTAAAGGAAAGACTGCTACCAAAATATACTAATATTAAAGCGCACGACCCAGCAGCAAGGAATCAAGCTTTCACGATAAAATATCACCAGGATCTGATTCGTGATCAGATATGCAAGGCCGGGAATGAAATCAAAGACAACAAAACGCAACTACTTCATGCTACAAACGAGTGGAGAAATAGCAACATCGACGAAAGTATCCGTACCCGCATTGAACAACACCTCGACATCCTCACAGACCGACATCACTTCAGCACTGAAATAAGGATTATCAAGAAACTAACAACATAATATGGAGGACCTATGGCAATTCCACGACCAAGAGATGGCTTCCTGAACCTTGCAGGAATTAACCTCACTGAGGACCAAGTCACTCTCCTAAATCTGGGCATAAACTGTCACGTTATGTCCAGACCGAGTGAGATGGCCCGGAAAGTAGAGTTGGAAATTCTGTTGGACGACATATTCGACCTCGAGACACAAAAGAAGGTAACTACCAAAGATACCTTACAAGCAGAACTTATTGCAGAAGGAGGAAAGAATCGAGGCAATTACAGAAGCACCATACTGTCCCCCGAGCTCAAAGCGGCAGCTAAAAGCCTTCGTGAGAACAAGGAGATAGTTGTCAGGAGAGGTGACAAGTCGCCAATATATGTCATTCTTAAAAAAGACGAATATCTGGCTAAAATGAACCTCATACTCTCTGACCAAACTAAGTTCCAAAGGGTAACGAAAGACACTACAGCCGAATTAAAAGCAAAGGTCAACAAACTGATCGAAACTGTGAACGCCAAGAAATCCGGACTCCACCTGCCAAAGATTATTGGGGAATATAAACCTGGATATGCGTATAGAAATGTCAAGACACACAAGCCTGGAAACCCACTTCGGCCAATCATTAGCCAGATCATTATCATTAGCCAGTGACATTAAGTCACTGCACATTCTCTCATGTGTATTATACATATATAAAACGCTAAACTGTAATGCCAATCCTGATCTCAAAAGCTTCATAGAAGGTTGTAACAGAACCCATGAGCACCACACCAGAAATAAATACAGTTTTGATATTCCTAGAGTACGACTTAATCAAACCAGAAATGCTCTACAAATCAAGGGGCCCAGAATGTGGAATGACCTTCCCAACCATGTTAAAGACAGTACCTCTCTCAACCAGTTTAAGTTAAAAACGAAGCTATACCTAATAAATTCCCTGTAACCTACCTTACCCCTCTATTGTCAACCCATGTATGTTTTTTTTTTTTTTTTTTTTTTTCAAATCAACGCTGTTTTAATGTAATTTTCTGTAATAATTTGTAATTGTATTTGTGCTGTTTTTTCAACAATGTTCCCCCCTCTTTTACCACTATTTTTATTTGTACTCAACGCATTTTTTTCTTTTTACCCATTAGTTTTAAGCTTTAGTCAGTAGTGTTTTTTCCTGCACGAAACGCTTTGCGTAATAGTGGCTTTAGGCATTGTATGTACAAGCTCTATCTATAAAGTCAACAAACTTTGTAAAATCTCTTTATGTATGTACCTTTGCCTAAATAAAAATTATTATTATTATTATTATTAATAGATACCCACACCCACGTACAGACTAGCGAAGCGACTCAACGGCCTGCTGACTCCTTATGTCCCTTGCGCCTTCAGCCTGAAGTCGCCAAAGGAATTTGTTGACTTACTGCGGGGCACACGGGCCACAGGAATAAGAGCCTCGTTGGACGTGGAATCGCTGTTCACTAACGTACCAGTGGACGAGACAATCGGGATGATAGCCGACAGAGTGTATCGTGATCCAGCCTGTACTCCTCTTGACATACCAGAAAATATCCTAAGGAAACTACTCCAAGCTTGTACTAAAGAGGCACCCTTCTTGAGCCCGGATGGGCACATGTATAAGCAAGTAGATGGGGTCGCCATGGGTTTTCCCCTAGGTGTCCTGTTTGCAAACTTCTACATGGGTACCATCGAGCAAAAAGTCTTAGTCGACATGAACATGAAACTGGCCATATACTGCAGGTATGTTGACGACATTTTTACACAGGTACCTGATGTCAGACATCTGCAGGAGTTGAAGGAGGCATTTGAGCGGAGTTCCGCGCTGCATTTCACTTACGAGATGGAAAAGGATGGGAAGCTGCCCTTTCTAGATGTAACAGTCATAGGAAAGAGCGGAGGTTTCCACACTGCAGTCTACACTAAGGAAACGAACATAGGAATATGCCTAAATGCCAAAAGCGACTGCCCAGATAGGTACAAGAGGAGTGTTGTTAACACATATGTCGACCGTGCTCTCAGCCACAGCTCAGAATGGAAGCAAGTCGACGAAGAACTCTGTAGGGTAAGGCAGGTCCTAGTCAACAACGGCTTCTCCAATGGTTTCGTCGAAGACATCATAAGAAGGAAAGTGAAACGCCATGCAACCTCTGAAGAGACAACCAACACAACAACTATACCCCCTATTAGACTATTTTACAGGAACTTCTTTTCCACAGCTCATAAACGAAGGAAAGGGTCCTGAAAGATATTGTTAATAGAAACGTTATCCCTACAGACAAAAATCAGAGGATACAACTGACGATTTACTATAAAACCAGAAAAACGGCCAGCCTACTCATGAGAAACTCTCCAGACACAAAACAAAACGCTTTAAAAGAGACTAACGTCGTCTATGCCTTCAAATGCCCTCTTGGGACTGTAAGCTCCAAAAACCCAGTATATAGGCAAGACAACAACATCTCTTTTCTAGGCGTTTAACGATGCATAAGCAACAGGGCTCCATTAAGGAACATATAATCTCTTCCCACAACCAAACCATCGCCAGAGAAATCCTTGTAAACAACACAGAAATCATCGATAGATACAGCGATAGCAGGCGGCTTGACGTTTGTTATAAATAATGTGTGTGGGCTTGCTATGGGGAACTGGTACTATTAAGGGGTAAGGGTAGTTAGAAGACAGAGTATCAAATATGGGAGAGCTAAAAGGCCCGGCCCCCAAAATAAACTATCCACAGTAGTAATAACTTGCTACTAGACCATATATGTTAGTCTAAGGGTTGATCAATGCGCTCCCACACAGGAAGAAGGGATACTCTGTAATTCATGTACTTATTTATTAACCCCTTAACAACCCCCCATATACACTCACACCAATAACAATAATAATAATAACTTTACAACACTATCTTACGTTAAAAGCCTTGGTCCACATAGGCAGGATACAAAGTGTACACTAATAACAAGCTAGGGTAAAGTACTACTGGATAAGCACTGAAGCTGGATGCAGCTTAGGGTAGTGATACCACGTGGGACCCTAATACAAAACACAACACTTAGGGGTACCCAAAACACTGGCAAATACTGTCCCCAGGTCTCACCAATATTTACTACCAGAGTAGGCACACTTAACACCATACAATACTTAACTTAATGGTACAGGAACTTAGGGTAAGGGAAATAAGTAAGAGGAGAAGGGAGGAGATTAGGGGTGCAGCCACAGAGTAGGTCTCGTCCGCACGAACGCCAGCCAGAGAAGGACCTCCTAGCGACCAGCTAGGCCTCCCATGTCGTGGTGCCGGAAGGAGCCTAATTGATCGTGCAGCTAAGCACATTAAAGATCTTCCCCTATGCAACGTATTGTTACTTTACAAATGATTAGAAAGTATTAGTAAGCAAAGTTGGTGCCTATGTTATTATTTAATAATCAACCCCCAGCTCAGTCTTTAAATGCTCTTTGAGAAACAATAATAGTCTTACGTCTGGCAGGGAAGATACAAACAATTGCCGCTCGCGATGCACTCAACTGTACTACCAGAAAGTTTAATAGCTCAATTTTGACCTCTGGTTTCCACTGGAGAACCCAGGGTCGTAACACTCCTCCCCCCTTCAGAGAAAAAAAAATGTGACTACTAGAATAGTAGTCATATTTTTGTAAGAGTATACAGAGAATAAAAGAAAAAACATATGACAAAAACAAAAATCAATCAAGAACAATTTCTCTGCAAAAAAAAATACAAAGGAGTTCTCTGAAAAAAAAAACATACACAAAAAATAAAAGAACAGGGAAGTAAAGAAATTGGACACGGAATATTTAATGTCACAGGAGAACCTAAAAAAAATAACTAAAGCATGACAGTTGGTAAATGGCTTTCTGTGGCTCAGATGAATGTTATTCAGGCAACCGGGACAGAGCGTCGGCTATCACGTTGAGTCTGCCCGTAGGTGGGTAATGGAAAGATTGAAGTCCTGTAGGTACAACGCCCACCTGAGGATGCGTTTATTCTTACCCTTCATCTGAGTCAGGAAGACTAGTGGGTTATGGTCCGTGTACACTTCCACTATATTACCTGTGAGGTAAACTTCGAACTTTTTACATGTTAACACTAGCGCCAACGCCTCTTTTTCTACCACTGAATAATTGCGTTGCGCCCTTGTCGAATTTCACAGAGTAATAATATACTGGGTGTTCCACTTGATCATCCCCAGTTTGCAACAACACTGCACCAGCACCCGAGTCAGACGCGTCCACATGAATTTTAAACGGTCGATCGAACCTTGGACTTAGCAAGCACTGGGGCGGAAGCTAAGATCAATTTCAAATTTTTACATGCCTCTGCACAGTCTGATGACCACTTAAATTTAACGGCTTTCCGCAACAAGTCTGTGAGAGGAGTGGCAACACTGGAAAAGTTCTGACAAAAACGTCGGTAGTACGCACACATACCGATAAATCTTTGAACGTCCTTTTTAGACTTTAGTACTGGATACTCCAGAATGGCACTGATTTTATCTTGCCGAGGTAACACTTTTCCTTGGCCCACTTCATAACCGAGGTACGTCACTGTGCCTTGGCCAAAATGACACTTTTTAGCATTTAAGGTAAGATTTGCCCTTTTCAAGATTGCAAACAACTGGCGTAACCTAGCTATGTGGTCAGCCCAATTACTGTCAAAAAGCACGATATCATCTAAATACGCCCGACAATTTGGCACCTTAGCGAGCAGAGAGTTCATGAGTCCTCTGGAACGTGGCAGGGGCATTACGCAAGCCGAATGGTACACCTTGATTACTCAAAAACACCCTCGGGTGTCACAAACGCAGTTAGTTGTTTAGCACGTTCAGTGAGGGGATTTGATAATACCCCCTCGAGAGGTCAAATTTTGAGACGTACTTGGCATTTCCCAGCTCGTCGATGCAGTCCTCGAGGAGGGGCAGCGGATAGGCATCCACAATGGTCACCTTGTTGAGCTGCCGATAGTCGGTGCACAATCGCCAGGAGCCGTCTGGTTTGGGGACCAAAAGGCAGGGCGAGCACCAAGATCCCTGGCTCGGCCGGATGAGGCCGTGCTGGAGCAAGAAGTCGACCTCCTTCCGTACGATGGCCTTCTTTTCTGGACTCATCCGATAGGGTTGAAGGCGAATGGGAGTGTAGTCCGTCAACTCGACATCTTGGCAAATGGCATCAGTCTGGGTCGGGACCTCCCCGAACAGACTGGAAAATTCATCACCAACGACTGCACCTCTTCACGTTGGGCCATCTGCAAATGGGACAGTCCTCTCCTCCACAGCATTCACAGAACTAGAATTATTGAAAATGAGATTAGTTGGGTCCCCAGAACAATCATCCCCTCTCTCACTGGAAATGGAAACATTGGTTAGTGCAATGGGCCTGGGGCCCTGGAACTTCTTCAGTCGATTTACATGTATGAGCATTACCTGGTTACGTTTGTCAGAGTGCCTCACTTTGTACGTGAGGTACCCCAGTCTTTTCTGTCACAATGTAGGGGCCTTCGTACTTGTGGGACATAGTGTTCCCTAGTCGAGGCTTTAATACCAGGACAGGGTCGCCAGGCTGAAATACCCGTAACTTAGCCTTAGCATCGTTACGTTCTTTCATCTTTTCTTGGGCCTTGCCCAAGATACTTTAATGCAGCTGCCTTGCAGTCCTTGAGTCTCTGGTTGTGTTGCGCAAAGAAAGCCGAACCTTCGGTTAACTGTTACGTTCCCTAACAGATTCTCCTGTAACATTTGCAAGGGTCCACGAACTTTATGGCCAAAGACTAACTCAAAAGGAGAACAACCCAGTGAACTTTGTAATCCCTCTCTATCCGCAAACAAAACATACGGTAAATTCTCATCCCAGAAGGTGATGGAACTCTCGCACGATGTCTTCAACATCTGCTTCAGAGTTAGATGGAAACGTTCAATTACCCCCTGACTCTGTGGATGGTATGGGCTGGAAACCTTATGAGTTATTCCATGTTCCTTACAAAATTGCTCAAAAACATCAGACTTAAAATTAGTACCATTGTCAGTTTGCACGACTCGAAGCAGTCCAAAAGTGGAAAAAAAATTGCTAACATACAAGCAACAACAGTTTTTGCTCGGATGTTCCTTACAGCAAAAGCCTCTGGGTAACGAGTAGTGATAAACATCATTGTGATTAGGTAAATATTACCAGACTTAGTTCTAGGTAATGGTCCAACACAGTCCATTACCACATGAGAAAATGGTTCCTCTGGCACGACAATAGGCCTTAGAGGAGCTTTAGGTGGAGTCTGGTTTGGTTTCCCAACCAGTTGACAAACAATACACGCATTACAAAATTTTGCCACATCGCTTTTCAGCTTGGGCCAGAAAAAAATACTTTAAAATTTTGTGATACGTAATATTAATACCTTGATGTCCCCCCATAGGATCATCATGAGCAGCTGCCAAAACTCTTTCTCTATAGCAGGTCGGCAACATAACCTGGTGGACTACCTCCCACTCATTTGACAAGGGAGCACTCTGTGGTCTCCATTTTCTCATCAAAATCCGATCATTGTAGTAGTACCTAGTTGCTGCGTCTACAATTTCCTCCATAGAGACAGGCTGTCTCATGACAATCTGCAAGAGTGGGATCAGCTTTCTGTAACTCACTCAAGGAGGCATCTAGGCCTTGGTCAGATGCCATTGGCCGAGGCTCAACAGTGTTCTCCCTCCACCTCCCCACTACTCTCGGTAGATGGCTGGTGGCAGGCTCTCCACAATGTCCTCGGCCACTGTCATCGAGTCAGGCCATGAATGTGTCCTGCGAGGTCCACTTGGTTTTCACCACTCGGAAAGTTCCTTGTGTCCTCGGGATTTACCACCTTGGCAAGCACAGGGCTGCCCTTACATTTAAGTCCCATAGACCTGGTCACTGCGCACGCAGGGTACACAACATTATCCTCTGCGGCTGGTGGATCCAGGCAAACCTTAGGGGTAGGCAACATAATAGGCAGTCTGGAGTCCCCTACCTTATCCCCTGCTAAATCATTACCAACTATTACATCAACATTAGGGAAAGGTAGGTATGAAGTGACTCCGACTGTACAAACACCGTTGTGGAAATCATGATTCCAGGGTAACCTTATGGAGGGGTACTGCTCGAGTATCACTAGTGACACCCTCGACCAGTACCACCTCTCCAGTGTCGAGAGTGTTGGCACCTTGCAACGCACTCTCTAAAATTAAGGTCTGGATGGCACCGGTGTCTCGGAAGATCACCACGTCCTTCCAGGAAGAACCCTCAGACAAAAGTAGTCTCCCTTTCGATAAGAATGGGGTAAGCAAGTCCCACCACTGTGGGTTGGAGATCTTACTCCCTAACCCTTTCCGAAGGCCTCAAGCCCTGTGTCACAACTAGAGCATTGGGTCTTTTTTCCGAGTACAGTTGCCAACAACGGCCTAATAGTGTGGTTTGGACGATTACAGTGACCACAAAAACGTCGGGGAGAAGAGACATTACTAACAGAATTACCCTTCGGTTCACCCTTAGGTGCCGTGGGGCTAGACACTTTAACAGGCTTAGTTATGTCTGAAACAGAAGGTGCATTAGGTAAAGGGTTAGAATGAGCTGGTCTGGACTGGCTGTGGGTATAAGTTTTGCTACTCTGTGGGGTATAATTATTTTTATTGGGCCTTTTGCCCGCCAATTAGGTAGTTTTCTGCAAACTTGGCCAAATCCCCTATTTTAGAATTTACCTCTACCCTTCCTCTAATGTACTGTGAAACATTCTCTGGCATAATATTTATAAAATGCTCCATTAAAACTAAGTTCCTGAGAGCCTCGTATGTTTCGGCTTTCGCCGAGCGAATCCATCTATCAAACAATCTAATTTGATCACTTAACAAATTCAGTGAGTGGTTGGTTGTGAGTAGGCCTAAGGTTGCGATAAGCTTGGCGGTGAGCTTCAGGAGTAATTTCATATGCCAGCAAAATACATTCCCTGACTTTTATCATATTCAAAACACTCGTCGTCAGGCATGTTTATAAACATATCTTGTGCTTTACCCCTAATTCTTCCCTGTAGGATTTTCACCCACTCTTCCTTTGGCCAGTTCATGGACATGGCCAATCTCTGAAAATGGTTGAAAAACCTTTCAGGGTCCTGACTCGGAAAATTCAGGCAAATTATGCTTTTTCTCATAATGCCTGGGGTTTGAATCCCTCGGCAGGTGGAGGTCCAGTGGCATTCGCACTAATTCTAGCCTCCTCGGTTTTGAGTCTTTGCTCCTCTAATTTTATTTTTGCTAGCTCTAAAGCTAATTCTCTATCCTTTATGAGCTGCACTTTCTGCTTGGCTAGGCTGGCATAAAGGTGTATCACTTGCCAATAGTTCTTCATCAATACAATGTTGTAATATTTAATTCATCAAAGTCCAGCTTTTTATCCGCGTCACTTAATTCTAGGCCAAATTCTTGCCTAACAACTACTAAATTAGACTTGGTAAGTTTCTTTATCTCTACCGACTGAAGGCTCACCTGCCAGTCCTCTGCATTTCAGATGACATCACTAATAATTTTAGCTCCCAGCCAAAGAAAAAATTAAAAAATAAAAATTGGAAAAAAAACAAAAATTTGCACGGCCCCTAACACAAGGCCACACTAACCTTAATCGTGAAGGGATCCAGCTGGGTGTCCAGTCAGTGTAAGAATGTCCTTTGCTAGATGAGCTGGACCCTAGGCTAGCACACAACCGTTCTGCGGAAAATAAAAAATTTAGTTTTGGCACTCAAGAATCTAATTTTTTACACTTATAATGTTCCTCCCGGACTGGCCAAACACTTGTTATAAATAATGGTGTGTGGGGCTTGCTATGGGGAAACTGGTACTATTAAGGGGTAAGGGTAGTTAGAAGACAGAGTATCAAATATGGGAGAGCTAACAGGCCCGGCCCCCAAAATAAACTATCCACAGTAGTAATAACTTGCTAAGGGTTGATCAATGCGCTCCCACACAGGAAGAAGGGATACTCTGTAATTCATGTACTTATTCATAACCCCTTAACAACCCCCCATATACACTCACACCAATAACAATAATAATAATAACTTTACCACACTATCTTACGTTAAAAGCCTTGGTCCACATAGGCAGGATACAAGGTTTACACTAATAACAAGCTAGGGTAAAGTACTACTGGATAAGCACTGAAGCTGGATGCAGCTTAGGGTAGTGATACCACGTGGGACCCTAATACAAACACAACACTTAGGGGTACCCAAAACACTGGCAAATACTATCCCCAGGTCTCACCAATATTTACTACCAGAGTAGGCACACTTAACACCATAGCCCAGTACTTAACTTAATGGTACAGGAACTTCAGGTAAGGGAAATAAGTAAGAGGAGAAGGGAGGAGATTAGGGGTGCAGTCACAGAGTAGGTCTCTTCGCCACGAACGCCAGCCAGAGAAGGACCTCCTAACGACCAGCTAGGCCTCCCATGTCGTGGTGCCGGAAGGAGCCTAATTGATCGTGCAGCTAAGCACATTAAAGATCTTCCCCTATGCAACGTATTGTTACTTTACAAATGATTAGAAAGTATTAGTAAGCAAAGTTGGTGCCTATGTTATTATTTAATAATCAACCCCCAGCTCAGTCTTTAAATGCTCTTTGAGAAACAAGAATAGTCTTACGTCTGGCAGGGAAGATACAAACAATTGCCGCTCGTGGATGCACTCAACTGTACTACCAGAAAGTTTAATAGCTCAATTTTGACCTCTGGTTTCCACTGGAGAACCCAGGGTCGTAACACTCCTCCCCCCTTCAGAGAAAAAAAAAATGTGACTACTAGAATAGTAGTCATATTTTTTGTAAGAGTATACAGAGAATAAAAAGAAAAAACATATGACAAAAACAAAAAATCAATCAAAGCAACAATTTCTCTGCAAAAAAAAATACAAAGGAGTTCTCTGAAAGAAAAAAACATACACAAAAAAATAAAAGAACAGGAAGTAAAGAAATTGGACACGGAATATTTAATGTCACAGGAGAACCTAAAAAAAAATAACTAAAGCATGACAGTTGGTAAATGGCTTTCCTGTGGCTCAGATGAATGTTATTCAGGCAACCGGACAGAGCGTCGGCTATCACGTTGAGTCTGCCCGGTAGGTGGGTAATGGAAAGATTGAAGTCCTGTAGGTACAACGCCCACCTGAGGATGCGTTTATTCTTACCCTTCATCTGAGTCAGGAAGACTAGTGGGTTATGGTCCGTGTACACTTCCACTATATTACCTGTGAGGTAAACTTCGAACTTTTTACATGTTAACACTAGCGCCAACGCCTCTTTTTCTACCACTGAATAATTGCGTTGCGCCTTGTCGAATTTCACAGAGTAATAATATACTGGGTGTTCCACTTGATCATCCCCAGTTTGCAACAACACTGCACCAGCACCCGAGTCAGACGCGTCCACATGAATTTTAAACGGTCGATCGAACCTTGGACTAGCAAGCACTGGGGCGGAAGCTAAGATCAATTTCAAATTTTTAAATGCCTCTGCACATTCTGATGACCACTTAAATTTAACGGCTTTCCGCAACAAGTCTGTGAGAGGAGTGGCAACACTGGAAAAGTTCTGACAAAAACGTCGATAGTACGCACACATACCGATAAATCTTTGAACGTCCCTTTTTAGACTTTAGTACTGGATACTCCAGAATGGCACTGATTTTATCTTGCCGAGGTAACACTTTTCCTTGGCCCACTTCATAACCGAGGTACGTCACTGTGCCTTGGCCAAAATGACACTTTTTAGCATTTAAGGTAAGATTTGCCCTTTTCAAGATTGCAAACAACTGGCGTAACCTAGCTATGTGGTCAGCCCAATTACTGTCAAAAAGCACGATATCATCTAAATACGCCCGACAATTTGGCACCTTAGCGAGCAGAGAGTTCATGAGTCTCTGGAAACGTGGCAGGGGCATTACGCAAGCCGAACTGGTAACACTTGATTACTCAAAAACACCCTCGGGTGTCACGAACGCAGTTAGTTGTTTAGCACGTTCAGTGAGGGGGATTTGATAATACCCCCTCGAGAGGTCGAAATTTTCGAGACGTACTTAGGCATTTCCCAGCTCGTCGATGCAGTCCTCGAGGAGGGGCAGCGGATAGGCATCCACAATGGTCACCTTGTTGAGCTGCCGATAGTCGGTGCACAATCGCCAGGAGCCGTCTGGTTTAGGGGACCAAAAGGCAGGGCGAGCACCAAGAGCCCTGGCTCGGCGGATGAGGCCGTGCTGGAGCAAGAAGTCGACCTCCTCCCGTACGATGGCCTTCTTTTCTGGACTCATCCGATAGGGTTGAAGGCGAATGGGAGTGTAGTCCGTCAACTCGACATCATTGGCAAATGGCATCAGTCTGGGTCGGGACCTCCCCGAACAGACTGGAAAATTCATCAACCAACGACTGCACCTCTTCACGTTGGGCCATCTGCAAATGGGACAGTCCTCTCCTCCACAGCATTCACAGAACTAGAATTATTGAAAATGAGATTAGTTGGGTCCCAGAACAATCATCCCCTCTCTCACTGGAAATGGAAACATTGGTTAGTGCAATGGGCCTGGGGCCCTGGAACTTCTTCAGTCGATTTACATGTATGAGCATTACCATGGTTACGTTTGTCAGAGTGCCTCACTTTGTACGTGAGGTACCCCAGTCTTTTCTGTCACAATGTAGGGGCCTTCGTACTTGTGGGACATAGTGTTCCCTAGTCGAGGCTTTAATACCAGGACAGGGTCGCCAGGCTGAAATACCCGTAACTTAGCCTTTAGCATCGTTTACGTTCTTTCATCTTTTCTTGGGCCTTGCCAAGATACTTTAATGCAGCTGCCTTGCAGTCCTTGAGTCTCTGGTGGTGTTGCGCAAAGAAAGCCGAACCTTCGGTTAACGTTACGTTCCCTAACAGATTCTCCTGTAACATTTGCAAGGGTCCACGAACTTTATGGCCAAAGACTAACTCAAAGGAGAACAACCCAGTGAACTTTGTAATCCCTCTCTATCCGCAAACAAAACATACGGTAAATTCTCATCCCAGAAGGTGTAGGGAACTCTCGCACGATGTCTTCAACATCTGCTTCAGAGTTAGATGGAAACGTTCAATTACCCCCTGACTCTGTGGATGGTATGGGCTGGAACCCTTATGAGTTATTCCATGTTCCTTACAAAATTGCTCAAAAACTATCAGACTTAAAATTAGTACCATTGTCAGTTTGCACGACTCGAAGCAGTCCAAAAGTGGAAAAAAAATTGCAACATACGAAGCAACAACAGTTTTTGCTCGGATGTTCCTTACAGCAAAAGCCTCTGGGTAACGAGTAGTGATACACATCATTGTGATTAGGTAAATATTACCAGACTTAGTTCTAGGTAATGGTCCAACACAGTCCATTACCACATGAGAAATGGTTCCTCTGGCACGACAATAGGCCTTAGAGGAGCTTTAGGTGGAGTCTGGTTTTGGTTTCCCAACCAGTTGACAAACAATACACTGCATTACAAAATTTTGCCACATCGCTTTTCAGCTTGGGCCAGAAAAAATACTTTAAAATTTTGTGATACGTAATATTAATACCTTGATGTCCCCCCATAGGATCATCATGAGCAGCTGCCAAAACTCTTTCTCTTATAGCAGGTCGGCAACATAACCTGGTGGACTACCTCCCACTCATTTGACAAGGGAGCACTCTGTGGTCTCCATTTTCTCATCAAAATCCGATCATTGTAGTAGTACCCTAGTTGCTGCGTCTACAATTTCCCTCCATAGAGACAGGCTGTCTCATGACAATCTGCAAGAGTGGGATCAGCTTTCTGTAACTCACTCAAGGAGGCATCTAGGCCTTGGTCAGATGCATTGGCCGAGGCTCAACAGTGTTCTCCTCCACCTCCCCACTACTCTCGGTAGATGGTGGTGGCAGGCTCTCCACAATGTCCTCGGCCACTGTCATCGAGTCAGGCCATGAATGTGTCCGCGAGGTCCACTTGGTTTTCACCACTCGGAAAGTTCCTTGTGTCCTCGGGATTTACCACCTTGGCAAGCACAGGGCTGCCCTTACATTTAAGTCCCATAGACCTGGTCACTGCGCACGCAGGGTACACAACATTATCCTCTTGCGCTGGTGGATCCAGGCAAACCTTAGGGGTAGGCAACATAATAGGCAGTCTGGAGTCCCCTACCTTATCCCCTGCTAAATCATTACCAACTATTACATCAACATTAGGGAAAGGTAGGTATGAAGTGACTCCGACTGTACAAACACCCGTTGTGGAAATCAGATTCCAGGGTAACCTTATGGAGGGGTACTGCTCGAGTATCACTAGTGACACCCTCGACCAGTACCACCTCTCCAGTGTCGAGAGTGTTGGCACCTTGCAACGCACTCTCTAAAATTAAGGTCTGGATGGCACCGGTGTCTCGGAAGATCACCACGTCCTTCCAGGAAGAACCCTCAGACAAAAGTAGTCCTCCCTTTCGATAAGAATGGGGTAAGCAAGTCCCACCACTGTGGGTTGGAGGATCTTACTCCCTAACCTTTCCGAAGGCCTCAAGCCCTGTAGTCACAACTAGAGCATTGGGTCTTTTTCCGAGTACAGTTGCAACAACGGCCAATAGTGTGGTTTGGAACGATTACAGTGACCACAAAAACGTCGGGGAGAAGAGACATTACTAACAGAATTACCCTTCGGTTCACCCTTAGGTGCCGTGGGGCTAGACACTTTAACAGGGTTAGTTATGTCTGAAACAGAAGGTGCATTAGGTAAAGGGTTAGAATGAGCTGGTCTGGACTGGCTGTGGGTATAAGTTTTGCTACTCTGTGGGGTATAATTATTTTTATTGGGCCTTTTGCCCGCCAATTGGTAGTTTTCTGCCAACTTGGCCAAATCCCCTATTTTAGAATTTACCTCTACCCTTCCTCTAATGTAACGTGAAACATTCTCTGGCATAATATCTATAAAATGCTCCATTAAAACTAAGTTCCTGAGAGCCTCGTATGTTTCGGCTTTCGCCGAGCGAATCCATCTATCAAACAATCTAATTTGATCATTAGCAAATTCAGTGAGCTGGTTGGTTGTGAGTAGGCCTAAGGTTGCGATAAGCTTGGCGGTGAGCTTCAGGAGTAATTTCATATGCCCGCAAAATACGTTCCCTGACTTTATCATATTCAAAACACTCGTCGTCAGGCATGTTTATAAAAATTATCTTGTGCTTTACCCTAAGTCTTCCCTATAGGATTTTCACCCACTCTTCCTTTGGCCAGTTCATGGACATGGCCAATCCTCTGAAAATGGTTGAAAAACCTTTCAGGGTCCGACTCGGAAAATTCAGGTAAATTATGCTTTTTCCTCATAATGCTCTGGGGTTTGAATCCCCGCAGGTGAAGGTCCAGTGGCATTCGCTCTAATTCTAGCCTCCTCGGTTTTGAGTCTTTGCTCCTCTAATTTTATTTTTGCTAAGCTCTAGAGCTAATTCTCTATCCTTATGAGCTGCACTTTCTGCTTGGCTAGGCTGGCATAAAGGTGTATCACTTGCCAATAGTTCTTCATCAATACAATGTTGTAATATTTCATTCACCAAAGTCCACTTTTTATCCGCGTCACTTAATTCTAGGCCAAATTCCTTGCCTAACAATACTAAATTAGACTTGGTAAGTTTCTTTATCTCTACCAGCTGAAGGCTCCCTGGCCAGTCTCTGCATTTCAGATGACATCACTAATAATTTTAGCTCCCAGCCAAAGAAAAAATTAAAAAATAAAATTGGAAAAAAAACAAAAATTTGCACGGCCCCTAACACAAGGCCACACTAACCTTAATCGGGAAGGGATCCAGCTGGGTGTCCAGTCAGTGCAAGAATGTCCTTTGCTAGATGAGCTGGACCCTAGGCTAGCACACAACCGTTCTGCGGAAAACAAAAAATTTTAGTTTTGGCACTCAAGAATCTAATTTTTTACACTTATAATGTTCCTCCCGGACTGGCCAACCACTTGTTATAAATAATATGTGTGTGTGGTGGGCTTCTATGGGGAAACTGGTACTATTAAGGGGTAAGGGTAGTTAGAAGACAGAGTATCAAATATGGGAGAGCTAAAAGGCCCGGCCCCCAAAATAAACTATCCACAGTAGTAATAACTGCTACTAGACCATATATGTTAGTCTAAGGGTTGATCAATGCACTCCCACACAGGAAGAAGGGATACTCTGTAATTCATGTACTTATTCATTAACCCCTTAACAACCCCCCATATACACTCACACCAATAACAATAATAATAACTTTACCACACTACCTTACGTTAAAAAGCCTTGGTCCACTTAGGCAGGATACAAGGTTTTACACTAATAACAAGCTAGGGTAAAGTACTACTGGATAAGCACTGAAGTTGGATGCAGCTTAGGGTAGATGACACCACGATGGTACCCTATACAAAACACAACACTTCGGGGTACCCAAAACACTGGCAAATACTACCCCAGGTCTCACCAATCGTTACTACCAGAGTAGGTACACTTAACAAATGCCCCGTACTTAACCTTAATGGTACAGGAACTTCAGGTAAGGGAAATAAGTAAGAGGAGAAGGGAGGAGAGTTAGAAGGGTGCAGCCACAGAGTAGGTCTCGTGCCGCACGAACGCCAGCCAGAGAAGAACGCTCCTAGCGACCAGCTAGGTCTCCCGCATGTCGTGGTGCCGGAAGGAGCCTAATTGATCGTGCAGCTAAGCACATTAAAGATCTTCCCCTATGCAACGTATTGTTACTTTACAAATGATTAGAAAGTATTAGTAAGCAAAGTTGGTGCCTATGTTATTATTTAATAATCAACCCCCAGCTTCAGTCTTTAAATGCTCTTTGAGAAACAATAATAGTCTTACGTCTGGCAGGGAAGATACAAACAATTGCTGCTCGCTGATGCACTCAACTGTACTACCAGAAAGTTTAATAGCTCAATTTTGACCTCTGGTTCCACTGGAGAACCCAGGGTCGTAACACTCCCTCCCCCCTTCAGAGAAAAAAAATGTGACTACTAGAATAGTAGTCATATTTTTTTATGTAAGAGTATACAGAGAATAAAAGAGAAAAAACTTATGACAAAAACAAAAAATCAATCAAAACAACAATTTCTCTGCAAGAAAAAAATACAAAGGAGTTCTCTGAAAGAAAAGAATACAAAAAAAAAAAAAAGAACAGGGAAGTAAAGAAATTGGACACAGAATATTTAATGTCACAGGAGAACCTAAAAAAAAATAACTAAAGCATGACAGTAGGTAAATGGCTTCCTGTGGCCTAGATGAATGTTATTCAGGCAACCTGGACTAGAGCGTCGGCCATCACGTTGAATCTGCCCGGTAGGTGGGTAATGGAAAGATTGAAGTCCTGTAGGTACAATGCCCACCTGAGGATGCGTTTATTCTTACCCTTCATCTGAGTCAGGAAGACTAGTGGGTTATGGTCCGTGTACACTTCACTATATTACCTGTGAGGTAAACTTCGAACTTTTTACATGTTAACACTAGCGCCAACGCCTCTTTTTCTACCACTGAATAATTGCAGTTGCGCCTTGTCGAATTTCACAGAGTAATAATATACTGGGTGTTCCACTTGATCATCCCCAGTTTGCAACAACACTGCACCAGCACCCGAGTCAGACGCGTCCACATGAATTTTAAAACGGTCGATCGAACCTTGGACTAGCAAGCACTGGGGCGGAAGCTAAGATCAATTTCAAATTTTTAAATGCCTCTGCACAGTCTGACGACCACTTAAATTTAACGGCTTTCCGCAACAAGTCTGTGAGAGGAGTGGCAACACTAGGAAAAGTTCTGACAAAAACGTCGGATAGTACGCACACATACCGATAAATCTTTGAACGTCCTTTTTAGACTTTAGTACGGATACTCCAGAATGGCACTGATTTTATCTTGCCGAGGTAACACTTTTCCTTGGCCCACTTCATAACCGAGGTACGTCACTGTGCCTTGGCCAAAATGACACTTTTTAGCATTTAAGGTAAGATTTGCCCTTTTCAAGATTGCAAACAACTGGCAGTAACCTAGCTATGTGGTCAGCCCAATTACTGTCAAAAAGCACGATATCATCTAAATACGCCCGACAATTTGGCACCTTAGCGAGCAGAGAGTTCATGAGTCTCTGGAACGTGGCAGGGGCATTACGCAAGCCGAATGGTAACACTTGATACTCAAAAACACCCTCGGGTGTCACGAACTGCAGTTAGTTGTTTAGCACGTTCAGTGAGTGGGATTTGATAATACCCCCTCGAGAGGTCGAATTTCGAGACGTACTAGGCATTTCCCAGCTCGTCGATGCAGTCCTCGAGGAGGGGCAGCGGATTAGGCATCCACAATGGTCACCTTGTTGAGCTGCCGATAGTCGGTGCACAATCGCCAGGAGCCGTCTGGTTTAGGGACCAAAAGGCAGGGCGAGCACCAAGATCCCTGGCTCGGCCGGATGAGGCCGTGCTGGAGCAAGAAGTCGACCTCCTCCGTACGATGGCCTTCTTTTCTGGACTCATCCGATAGGGTTGAAGGCGAATGGGAGTGTAGTCCGTCAACTCGACATCATTGGCAAATGGCATCAGTCTGGGTCGGGACCTCCCCGAACAGACTGGAGAAATTCATCAACCAACGACTGCACCTCTTCACGTTGGGCCATCTGCAAATGGGACAGTTCCCTCCTCCACAGCATTCACAGAACTAGAATTATTGAAAATGAGATTAGTTGGGTCCCCAGAACAATCATCCCCTCTCTCACTGGAAATGGAAACATTGGTTAGTGCAATGGGCCTGGGCCCTGGACCTTCTTCAGTCGATTTACATGTATGAGCATTACCTGGTTATGTTTGTCAGAGTGCCTCACTTTGTACGTGAGGTCCCCAGTCTTTTCTGTCACAATGTAGGGGCCCTTCGTACTTGTGGGACATAGTGTTCCCTAGTCGAGGCTTTAATACCAGGACAGGGTCGCCAGGCTGAAATACCCGTAACTTAGCTTAGCATCGTTACGGTCTTTCATCTTTTCTTGGGCCTTGCCAAGATACTTTAATGCAGCCTGCCTTGCAGTCCTTGAGTCTCTGGTGGTGTTGCGCAAAGAAAGCCGAACCTTCGGTTAACGTACGTTCCCTAACAGATTCTCCCTGTAACATTTGCAAGGGTCCACGAAACTTTATGGCCAAAGACTAACTCAAAAGGAGAACAACCCAGTGAACTTTGTAATCCCTCTCTATCCGCAAACAAACATACGGTAAATTCTCATCCCAGAAGGTGAGGGAACTCTCGCACGATGTCTTCAACATCTGCTTCAGAGTTAGATGGAAACGTTCAATTACCCCCTGACTCTGTGGATGGTATGGGCTGGAAACCTTATGAGTTATTCCATGTTCCTTACAAAATTGCTCAAAAACATCAGACTTAAATTAGTACCATTGTCAGTTTGCACGACTCGAAGCAGTCCAAAAGTGGAAAAAAATTGCAACATACGAGCAACAACAGTTTTTGCTCGGATGTTCCTTACAGCAAAAGCCTCTGGGTAACGAGTAGTGATAACACATCATTGTGATTAGGTAAATATTACCAGACTTAGTTCTAGGTAATGGTCCAACACAGTCCATTACCACATGAGAAAATGGTTCCTCTGGCACGACAATAGGCCTTAGAGGAGCTTTAGGTGGAGTCTGGTTTGGTTTCCCAACCAGTTGACAAACAATACACTGCATTACAAAATTTTGCCACATCGCTTTTCAGCTTGGGCCAGAAAAATACTTTAAAATTTTGTGATACGTAATATTAATACCTTGATGTCCCCCCATAGGATCATCATGAGCAGCTGCCAAAACTCTTTCTTTATAGCAGGTCGGCAACATAACCTGGTGGACTACCTCCCACTCATTTGACAAGGGAGCACTCTGTGGTCTCCATTTTCTCATCAAAATCCGAATCATTGTAGTAGTACCCAGTTGCTGCGTCTACAATTTCCTCCATAGAGACGGCTGTCTCATGGCAATCTGCAAGAGTGGGATCAGCTTTCTGTAACTCACTCAAGGAGGCATCTAGGCCTTGGTCAGATGCCATTGGCCGAGGCTCAACAGTGTTCTCCTCCACCTCCCCACTACTCTCGGTAGATGGTCGGTGGCAGGCTCTCCACAATGTCCTCGGCCACGTCATCGAGTCAGGCCATGAATGTGTCCGCGAGGTCCACTTGGTTTTCACCACTCGGAAAGTTCCTTGTGTCCTCGGGATTTACCACCTTGGCAAGCACAGGGCTGCCCTTACATTTAAGTCCCATAGACCTGGTCACTGCGCACGCAGGGTACACAACATTATCCTCTGTGGCGGTGGATCCAGGCAAACCTTAGGGGTAGGCAACATAATAGGCAGTCTGGAGTCCCCTACCTTATCCCCTGCTAAATCATTACCAACTATTACATCAACATTAGGGAAAGGTAGGTATGAAGTGACTCCGACTGTACAAAACACCGTTGTGGAAATCAGATTCCAGGGTAACCTTATGGAGGGGTACTGCCCGAGTATCACTAGTGACACCCTCGACCAGTACCACCTCTCCAGTGTCGAGAGTGTTGGCACCTTGCAACGCACTCTCTAAAATTAAGGTCTGGATGGCACCGGTGTCTCGGAAGATCACCACGTCCTTCCAGGAAGAACCCTCAGACAAAAGTAGTCTCCCTTTCGATAAGAATGGGGTAAGCAAGTCCAACCACTGTGGGTTGGAGATCTTACTCCCTAACATTTCCGAAGGCCTCACGCCCTGTAGTCACAACTAGAGCATTGGGTCTTTTTTCCGGGTACAGTTGCCAACAACGGCTAATAGTGTGGTTTGGACGATTACAGTGACCACAAAAACGTCGGGGAGAAGAGATATTACTAACAGAATTACCCTTCGGTTCACCCTTAGGTGCCGTGGGGCTAGACACTTTAACAGGGTTAGTTATGTCTGAAAGCAGAAGGTGCATTAGGTAAAGGGTTAGAATGAGCTGGTCTGGACTGGCTGTGGGTATAAGTTTTGCTACTCTGTGGGGTATAATTATTTTATTGAGCCTTTTGCCCGCCAATTAGGTAGTTTTCTGCCAACTTGGCCAAATCCCCTATTTTAGAATTTACCTCTACCCTTCCTCTAATGTACTGTGAAACATTCTCTGGCATAATATTTATAAAATGCTCCATTAAACTAAGTTCCTGAGAGCCTCGTATGTTTCGGCTTTCGCCGAGCGAATCCATCTATCAAACAATCTAATTTGATCACTAACAAATTCAGTGAGTGGTTGGTTGTGAGTAGGCCTAAGGTTGCGATAAGCTTGGCGGTGAGCTTCAGGAGTAATTTCATATGCCCGCAAAATACATTCCCTGACTTTTTCATATTCAAAACACTCGTCGTCAGGCATGTTTATAAACATATCTTGTGCTTTACCCCTAATTCTTCCCTGTAGGATTTTCACCCACTCTTCCTTTGGCCAGTTCATGGACATGGCCAATCTCTGAAAATGGTTGAAAAACCTTTCAGGGTCGGACTCGGAAAATTCAGGCAAATTATGCTTTTTTCTCATAATGTCTGGGGTTTGAATCCTCGGCAGGTGGAGGTCCAGTGGCATTCGCACTAATTCTAGCCTCCTCGGTTTTGAGTCTTTGCTCCTCTAATTTATTTTTGCAAACTCTAAAGCTAATTCTCTATCCTTATGAGCTGCACTTTCTGCTTGGCTAGGCTGGCATAAAGGTGTATCACTTGCCAATAGTTCTTCATCAATACAATGTTGTAATATTTAATTCATCAAAGTCCAGTTTTTATCCGCGTCATTTAATTCTAGGCCAAATTCTTTGCCTAACAACACTAAATTAGACTTGGTAAGTTTCTTTATCTCTACTGCTGAAGGCTCACCTGCCAGTCTCTGCATTTCAGATGACATCACTAATAATTTTAGCTCCCAGCCAAAGAAAAAATTAAAAAATAAAAATTGGAAAAAAAACAAAAATTTGCACGGCCCCTAACACAAGGCCACACTAACCTTAATCGTGAAAGGGATCCAGCTGGGTGTCCAGTCAGTGTAAGAATGTCATTTGCTAGATGAGCTGGACCCTAGGCTAGCACACAACCGTTCTGCGGAAAATAAAAAATTTTAGTTTTGGCACTCAAGAATCTAATTTTTTACACTTATATGTTCCTCCCGGACTGGCCAACCACTTGTTATAAATAATATGGTGTGTGAGCTTGCTATGGGGAACTGGTACTATTAAGGGGTAAGGGTAGTTAGAAGACAGAGTATCAAATATGGGAGAGCTAACAGGCCCGGCCCCCAAAATAAACTATCCACAGTAGTAATAACTTGCTAAGGGTTGATCAATGCGCTCCCACACAGGAAGAAGGGATACTCTGTAATTCATGTACTTATTTATTAACCCCTTAACAAACCCCCATATACACTCACACCAATAACAATAATAATAATAACTTTACCACACTATCTTACGTTAAAAGCCTTGGTCCACATAGGCAGGATACAAGGTTTACACTAATAACAAGCTAGGGTAAAGTACTACTGGATAAGCACTGAAGCTGGATGCAGCTTAGGGTAGTGATACCACGTGGGACCCTAATACAAAACACAACACTTAGGGGTACCCAAAACACTGGCAAATACTATCCCCAGGTCTCACCAATATTTACTACCAGAGTAGGCACACTTAACACCATACAATACTTAACTTAATGGTACAGGAACTTAGGGTAAGGGAAATAAGTAAGAGGAGAAGGGAGGAGATTAGGGGTGCAGCCACAGAGTAGGTCTCTTCCGCACGAACGCCAGCCAGAGAAGGACCTCTTAACGACCAGCTAGGCCTCCCATGTCGTGGTGCCGGAAGGAGCCTAATTGATCGTGCAGCTAAGCACATTAAAGATCTTCCCCTATGCAACGTATTGTTACTTTACAAATGATTAGAAAGTATTAGTAAGCAAAGTTGGTGCCTATGTTATTATTTAATAATCAACCCCCAGCTCAGTCTTTAAATGCTCTTTGAGAAACAATAATAGTCTTACGTCTGGCAGGGAAGATACAAACAATTGCCGCTCGCGATGCACTCAACTGTACTACCAGAAAGTTTAATAGCTCAATTTTGACCTCTGGTTTCCACTGGAGAACCCAGGGTCGTAACACTCCTCCCCCCTTCAGAGAAAAAAAAATGTGACTACTAGAATAGTAGTCATATTTTTTTGTAAGAGTATACAGAGAATAAAAGAAAAAACATATGACAAAAACAAAAAATCAATCAAGAACAATTTCTCTGCAAAAAAAATACAAAGGAGTTCTCTGAAAAAAAAACATACACAAAAAATAAAAGAACAGGGAAGTAAAGAAATTGGACACGGAATATTTAATGTCACAGGAGAACCTAAAAAAAAATAACTAAAGCATGACAGTTGGTAAATGGCTTTCTGTGGCTCAGATGAATGTTATTCAGGCAACCGGGACAGAGCGTCGGCTATCACGTTGAGTCTGCCCGGTAGGTGGGTAATGGAAAGATTGAAGTCCTGTAGGTACAACGCCCACCTGAGGATGCGTTTATTCTTACCCTTCATCTGAGTCAGGAAGACTAGTGGGTTATGGTCCGTGTACACTTCCACTATATTACCTGTGAGGTAAACTTCGAACTTTTTACATGTTAACACTAGCGCCAACGCCTCTTTTTCTACCACTGAATAATTGCGTTGCGCCTTGTCGAATTTCACAGAGTAATAATATACTGGGTGTTCCACTTGATCATCCCCAGTTTGCAACAACACTGCACCAGCACCCGAGTCAGACGCGTCCACATGAATTTTAAACGGTCGATCGAACCTTGGACTAGCAAGCACTGGGGCGGAAGCTAAGATCAATTTCAAATTTTTAAATGCCTCTGCACAGTCTGATGACCACTTAAATTTAACGGCTTTCCGCAACAAGTCTGTGAGAGGAGTGGCAACACTGGAAAAGTTCTGACAAAAACGTCGGTAGTACGCACACATACCGATAAATCTTTGAACGTCCTTTTTAGACTTTAGTACTGGATACTCCAGAATGGCACTGATTTTATCTTGCCGAGGTAACACTTTTCCTTGGCCCACTTCATAACCGAGGTACGTCACTGTGCCTTGGCCAAAATGACACTTTTTAGCATTTAAGGTAAGATTTGCCCTTTTCAAGATTGCAAACAACTGGCGTAACCTAGCTATGTGGTCAGCCCAATTACTGTCAAAAAGCACGATATCATCTAAATACGCCCGACAATTTGGCACCTTAGCGAGCAGAGAGTTCATGAGTCTCTGGAACGTGGCAGGGGCATCACGCAAGCCGAATGGTAACACTTGATACTCAAAACACCCTCGGGTGTCACAAACGCAGTTAGTTGTTTAGCACGTTCAGTGAGGGGGATTTGATAATACCCCCTCGAGAGGTCAAATTTTGAGACGTACTTGGCATTTCCCAGCTCGTCGATGCAGTCCTCGAGGAGGGGCAGCGGATAGGCATCCACAATGGTCACCTTGTTGAGCTGCCGATAGTCGGTGCACAATCGCCAGGAGCCGTCTGGTTTGGAGACCAAAAGGCAGGGCGAGCACCAAGATCCCTGGCTCGGCCGGATGAGGCCGTGCTGGAGCAAGAAGTCGACCTCCTTCCGTACGATGGCCTTCTTTTCTGGACTCATCCGATAGGGTTGAAGGCGAATGGGAGTGTAGTCCGTCAACTCGACATCTTGGCAAATGGCATCAGTCTGGGTCGGGACCTCCCCGAACAGACTGGAAAATTCATCAACCAACGACTGCACCTCTTCACGTTGGGCCATCTGCAAATGGGACAGTCTCTCCTCCACAGCATTCACAGAACTAGAATTATTGAAAATGAGATTAGTTGGGTCCCCAGAACAATCATCCCCTCTCTCACTGGAAATGGAAACATTGGTTAGTGCAATGGGCCTGGGGCCCTGGAACTTCTTCAGTCGATTTACATGTATGAGCATTACCTGGTTACGTTTGTCAGAGTGCCTCACTTTGTACGTGAGGACCCCAGTCTTTTCTGTCACAATGTAGGGGCCTTCGTACTTGTGGGACATAGTGTTCCCTAGTCGAGGCTTTAATACCAGGACAGGGTCGCCAGGCTGAAATACCCGTAACTTAGATTTAGCATCGTTACGTTCTTTCATCTTTTCTTGGGCCTTGCCAAGATACTTTAATGCAGCTGCCTTGCAGTCCTTGAGTCTCTGGTGGTGTTGCGCAAAGAAAGCCGAACCTTCGGTTAACGTTACGTTCCCTAACAGATTCTCCTGTAACATTTGCAAGGGTCCACGAACTTTATGGCCAAAGACTAACTCAAAAGGAGAACAACCCAGTGAACTTTGTAATCCCTCTCTATCCGCAAACAAAACATACGGTAAATTCTCATCCCAGAAGGTGTGGGAACTCTCGCACGATGTCTTCAACATCTGCTTCAGAGTTAGATGGAAACGTTCAATTACCCCCTGACTCTGTGGATGGTATGGGCTGGAAACCTTATGAGTTATTCCATGTTCCTTACAAAATTGCTCAAAAACATCAGACTTAAAATTAGTACCATTGTCAGTTTGCACGACTCGAAGCAGTCCAAAAGTGGAAAAAAAATGCAACATACAAGCAACAACAGTTTTTGCTCGGATGTTCCTTACAGCAAAAGCCTCTGGGTAACGAGTAGTGATAAACATCATTGTGATTAGGTAAATATTACCAGACTTAGTTCTAGGTAATGGTCCAACACAGTCCATTACCACATGAGAAAATGGTTCCTCTGGCACGACAATAGGCCTTAGAGGAGCTTTAGGTGGAGTCTGGTTTGGTTTCCCAACCAGTTGACAAACAATACACGCATTACAAAATTTTGCCACATCGCTTTTCAGCTTGGGCCAGAAAAAATACTTTAAAATTTTGTGATACGTAATATTAATACCTTGATGTCCCCCCATAGGATCATCATGAGCAGCTGCCAAAACTCTTTCTTTATAGCAGGTCGGCAACATAACCTGGTGGACTACCTCCCACTCATTTGACAAGGGAGCACTCTGTGGTCTCCATTTTCTCATCAAAATCCGATCATTGTAGTAGTACCCAGTTGCTGCGTCTACAATTTCCTCCATAGAGACGGCTGTCTCATGACAATCTGCAAGAGTGGGATCAGCTTTCTGTAACTCACTCAAGGAGGCATCTAGGCCTTGGTCAGATGCCATTGGCCGAGGCTCAACAGTGTTCTCCTCCACCTCCCCACTACTCTCGGTAGATGGCGGTGGCAGGCTCTCCACAATGTCCTCGGCCACGTCATCGAGTCAGGCCATGAATGTGTCCGCGAGGTCCACTTGGTTTTCACCACTCGGAAAGTTCCTTGTGTCCTCGGGATTTACCACCTTGGCAAGCACAGGGCTGCCCTTACATTTAAGTCCCATAGACCTGGTCACTGCGCACGCAGGGTACACAACATTATCCTCTGTGGCTGGTGGATCCAGGCAAACCTTAGGGGTAGGCAACATAATAGGCAGTCTGGAGTCCCCTACCTTATCCCCTGCTAAATCATTACCAACTATTACATCAACATTAGGGAAAGGTAGGTATGAAGTGACTCCGACTGTACAAACACCGTTGTGGAAATCAGATTCCAGGGTAACCTTATGGAGGGGTACTGCCCGAGTATCACTAGTGACACCCTCGACCAGTACCACCTCTCCAGTGTCGAGAGTGTTGGCACCTTGCAACGCACTCTCTAAAATTAAGGTCTGGATGGCACCGGTGTCTCGGAAGATCACCACGTCCTTCCAGGAAGAACCCTCAGACAAAAGTAGTCTCCCTTTCGATAAGAATGGGGTAAGCAAGTCCCACCACTGTGGGTTGGAGGTCTTACTCCCTAACATTTCCGAAGGCCTCACGCCCTGTGTCACAACTAGAGCATTGGGTCTTTTTTCCGGGTACAGTTGCCAACAACGGCTAATAGTGTGGTTTGGACGATTACAGTGACCACAAAAACGTCGGGGAGAAGAGATATTACTAACAGAATTACCCTTCGGTTCACCCTTAGGTGCCGTGGGGCTAGACACTTTAACAGGGTTAGTTATGTCTGAAACAGAAGGTGCATTAGGTAAAGGGTTAGAATGAGCTGGTCTGGACTGGCTGTGGGTATAAGTTTTGCTACTCTGTGGGGTATAATTATTTTTATTGGGCCTTTTGCCCGCCAATAGGTAGTTTTCTGCAAACTTGGCCAAATCCCCTATTTTAGAATTTACCTCTACCCTTCCTCTAATGTACTGTGAAACATTCTCTGGCATAATATTTATAAAATGCTCCATTAAAACTAAGTTCCTGAGAGCCTCGTATGTTTCGGCTTTCGCCGAGCGAATCCATCTATCAAACAATCTAATTTGATCACTAACAAATTCAGTGAGTGGTTGGTTGTGAGTAGGCCTAAGGTTGCGATAAACTTGGCGGTGAGCTTCAGGAGTAATTTCATATGCCCGCAAAATACATTCCCTGACTTTTTCATATTCAAAACACTCGTCGTCAGGCATGTTTATAAACATATCTTGTGCTTTACCCCTAATTCTTCCCTGTAGGATTTTCACCCACTCTTCCTTTGGCCAGTTCATGGACATGGCCAATCTCTGAAAATGGTTGAAAAACCTTTCAGGGTCTGACTCGGAAAATTCAGGCAAATTATGCTTTTTCTCATAATGTCTGGGGTTTGAATCCTCGGCAGGTGGAGGTCCAGTGGCATTCGCACTAATTCTAGCCTCCTCGGTTTTGAGTCTTTGCTCCTCTAATTTTATTTTTGCTAACTCTAAAGCTAATTCTCTATCCTTATGAGCTGCACTTTCTGCTTGGCTAGGCTGGCATAAAGGTGTATCACTTGCCAATAGTTCTTCATCAATACAATGTTGTAATATTTAATTCATCAAAGTCCAGTTTTTATCCGCGTCATTTAATTCTAGGCCAAATTCTTTGCCTAACAACACTAAATTAGACTTGGTAAGTTTCTTTATCTCTACTGCTGAAGGCTCACCTGCCAGTCTCTGCATTTCAGATGACATCACTAATAATTTTAGCTCCCAGCCAAAGAAAAAATTAAAAAATAAAAATTGGAAAAAAAAACAAAAATTTGCACGGCCCCTAACACAAGGCCACACTAACCTTAATCGTGAAGGGATCCAGCTGGGTGTCCAGTCAGTGTAAGAATGTCCTTTGCTAGATGAGCTGGACCCTAGGCTAGCACACAACCGTTCTGCGGAAAATAAAAAATTTTAGTTTTGGCACTCAAGAATCTAATTTTTTACACTTATAATGTTCCTCCCGGACTGGCCAAACACTTGTTATAAATAATGGTGTGTGGGCTTGCTATGGGGAACTGGTACTATTAAGGGGTAAGGGTAGTTAGAAGACAGAGTATCAAATATGGGAGAGCTAACAGGCCCGGCCCCCAAAATAAACTATCCACAGTAGTAATAACTTGCTAAGGGTTGATCAATGCGCTCCCACACAGGAAGAAGGGATACTCTGTAATTCATGTACTTATTTATTAACCCCTTAACAACCCCCCATATACACTCACACCAATAACAATAATAATAATAACTTTACCACACTATCTTACGTTAAAAGCCTTGGTCCACATAGGCAGGATACAAGGTTTACACTAATAACAAGCTAGGGTAAAGTACTACTGGATAAGCACTGAAGCTGGATGCAGCTTAGGGTAGTGATACCACGTGGGACCCTAATACAAAACACAACACTTAGGGGTACCCAAAACACTGGCAAATACTATCCCCAGGTCTCACCAATATTTACTACCAGAGTAGGCACACTTAACACCATACAATACTTAACTTAATGGTACAGGAACTTAGGGTAAGGGAAATAAGTAAGAGGAGAAGGGAGGAGATTAGGGGTGCAGCCACAGAGTAGGTCTCTTCCACACGAACGCCAGCCAGAGAAGGACCTCTTAACGACCAGCTAGGCCTCCCATGTCGTGGTGCCGGAAGGAGCCTAATTGATCGTGCAGCTAAGCACATTAAAGATCTTCCCCTATGCAACGTATTGTTACTTTACAAATGATTAGAAAGTATTAGTAAGCAAAGTTGGTGCCTATGTTATTATTTAATAATCAACCCCCAACTCAGTCTTTAAATGCTCTTTGAGAAACAATAATAGTCTTACGTCTGGCAGGGAAGATACAAACAATTGCCGCTCGCGATGCACTCAACTGTACTACCAGAAAGTTTAATAGCTCAATTTTGACCTCTGGTTTCCACTGGAGAACCCAGGGTCGTAACACTCCTCCCCCCTTCAGAGAAAAAAAAATGTGACTACTAGAATAGTAGTCATATTTTTTGTAAGAGTATACAGAGAATAAAAAGAAAAAACATATGACAAAAACAAAAAATCAATCAAGAACAATTTCTCTGCAAAAAAAAAATACAAAGGAGTTCTCTGAAAAAAAAAAACATACACAAAAAATAAAAGAACAGGGAAGTAAAGAAATTGGACACGGAATATTTAATGTCACAGGAGAACCTAAAAAAAAATAACTAAAGCATGACAGTTGGTAAATGGCTTTCTGTGGCTCAGATGAATGTTATTCAGGCAACTGGGACAGAGCGTCGGCTATCACGTTGAGTCTGCCCGGTAGGTGGGTAATGGAAAGATTGAAGTCCTGTAGGTACAACGCCCACCTGAGGATGCGTTTATTCTTACCCTTCATCTGAGTCAGGAAGACTAGTGGGTTATGGTCCGTGTACACTTCCACTATATTACCTGTGAGGTAAACTTCGAACTTTTTACATGTTAACACTAGCGCCAACGCCTCTTTTTCTACCACTGAATAATTGCGTTGCGCCTTGTCGAATTTCACAGAGTAATAATATACTGGGTGTTCCACTTGATCATCCCCAGTTTGCAACAACACTGCACCAGCACCCGAGTCAGACGCGTCCACATGAATTTTAAACGGTCGATCGAACCTTGGACTAGCAAGCACTGGGGCGGAAGCTAAGATCAATTTCAAATTTTTAAATGCCTCTGCACAGTCTGATGACCACTTAAATTTAACGGCTTTCCGCAACAAGTCTGTGAGAGGAGTGGCAACACTGGAAAAGTTCTGACAAAAACGTCGGTAGTACGCACACATACCGATAAATCTTTGAACGTCCTTTTTAGACTTTAGTACTGGATACTCCAGAATGGCACTGATTTTATCTTGCCGAGGTAACACTTTTCCTTGGCCCACTTCATAACCGAGGTACGTCACTGTGCCTTGGCCAAAATGACACTTTTTAGCATTTAAGGTAAGATTTGCCCTTTTCAAGATTGCAAACAACTGGCGTAACCTAGCTATGTGGTCAGCCCAATTACTGTCAAAAAGCACGATATCATCTAAATACGCCCGACAATTTGGCACCTTAGCGAGCAGAGAGTTCATGAGTCTCTGGAACGTGGCAGGGGCATTACGCAAGCCGAATGGTAACACTTGATACTCAAAAACACCCTCGGGTGTCACAAACGCAGTTAGTTGTTTAGCACGTTCAGTGAGGGGGATTTGATAATACCCCCTCAAGAGGTCAAATTTTGAGACGTACTTGGCATTTCCCAGCTCGTCGATGCAGTCCTCGAGGAGGGGCAGCGGATAGGCATCCACAATGGTCACCTTGTTGAGCTGCCGATAGTCGGTGCACAATCGCCAGGAGCCGTCTGGTTTGGGGACCAAAAGGCAGGGCGAGCACCAAGATCCCTGGCTCGGCCGGATGAGGCCGTGCTGGAGCAAGAAGTCGACCTCCTTCCGTACGATGGCCTTCTTTTCTGGACTCATCCGATAGGGTTGAAGGCGAATGGGAGTGTAGTCCGTCAACTCGACATCTTGGCAAATGGCATCAGTCTGGGTCGGGACCTCCCCGAACAGACTGGAAAATTCATCAACCAACGACTGCACCTCTTCACGTTGGGCCATCTGCAAATGGGACAGTCTCTCCTCCACAGCATTCACAGAACTAGAATTATTGAAAATGAGATTAGTTGGGTCCCCAGAACAATCATCCCCTCTCTCACTGGAAATGGAAACATTGGTTAGTGCAATGGGCCTGGGGCCCTGGAACTTCTTCAGTCGATTTACATGTATGAGCATTACCTGGTTACGTTTGTCAGAGTGCCTCACTTTGTACGTGAGGACCCCAGTCTTTTCTGTCACAATGTAGGGGCCTTCGTACTTGTGGGACATAGTGTTCCCTAGTCGAGGCTTTAATACCAGGACAGGGTCGCCAGGCTGAAATACCCGTAACTTAGATTTAGCATCGTTACGTTCTTTCATCTTTTCTTGGGCCTTGCCAAGATACTTTAATGCAGCTGCCTTGCAGTCCTTGAGTCTCTGGTGGTGTTGCGCAAAGAAAGCCGAACCTTCGGTTAACGTTACGTTCCCTAACAGATTCTCCTGTAACATTTGCAAGGGTCCACGAACTTTATGGCCAAAGACTAACTCAAAAGGAGAACAACCCAGTGAACTTTGTAATCCCTCTCTATCCGCAAACAAAACATACGGTAAATTCTCATCCCAGAAGGTGTGGGAACTCTCGCACGATGTCTTCAACATCTGCTTCAGAGTTAGATGGAAACGTTCAATTACCCCCTGACTCTGTGGATGGTATGGGCTGGAAACCTTATGAGTTATTCCATGTTCCTTACAAAATTGCTCAAAAACATCAGACTTAAAATTAGTACCATTGTCAGTTTGCACGACTCGAAGCAGTCCAAAAGTGGAAAAAAAATGCAACATACAAGCAACAACAGTTTTTGCTCGGATGTTCCTTACAGCAAAAGCCTCTGGGTAACGAGTAGTGATAAACATCATTGTGATTAGGTAAATATTACCAGACTTAGTTCTAGGTAATGGTCCAACACAGTCCATTACCACATGAGAAAATGGTTCCTCTGGCACGACAATAGGCCTTAGAGGAGCTTTAGGTGGAGTCTGGTTTGGTTTCCCAACCAGTTGACAAACAATACACGCATTACAAAATTTTGCCACATCGCTTTTCAGCTTGGGCCAGAAAAAATACTTTAAAATTTTGTGATACGTAATATTTGTATACGTAATATACGTAAACCTTGATGTCCCCCCATAGGATCATCATGAGCAGCTGCCAAAACTCTTTCTTTATAGCAGGTCGGCAACATAACCTGGTGGACTACCTCCCACTCATTTGACAAGGGAGCACTCTGTGGTCTCCATTTTCTCATCAAAATCCGATCATTGTAGTAGTACCCAGTTGCTGCGTCTACAATTTCCTCCATAGAGACGGCTGTCTCATGACAATCTGCAAGAGTGGGATCAGCTTTCTGTAACTCACTCAAGGAGGCATCTAGGCCTTGGTCAGATGCCATTGGCCGAGGCTCAACAGTGTTCTCCTCCACCTCCCCACTACTCTCGGTAGATGGCGGTGGCAGGCTCTCCACAATGTCCTCGGCCACGTCATCGAGTCAGGCCATGAATGTGTCCGCGAGGTCCACTTGGTTTTCACCACTCAGAAAGTTCCTTGTGTCCTCGGGATTTACCACCTTGGCAAGCACAGGGCTGCCCTTACATTTAAGTCCCATAGACCTGGTCACTGCGCACGCAGGGTACACAACATTATCCTCTGTGGCTGGTGGATCCAGGCAAACCTTAGGGGTAGGCAACATAATAGGCAGTCTGGAGTCCCCTACCTTATCCCCTGCTAAATCATTACCAACTATTACATCAACATTAGGGAAAGGTAGGTATGAAGTGACTCCGACTGTACAAACACCGTTGTGGAAATCAGATTCCAGGGTAACCTTATGGAGGGGTACTGCCCGAGTATCACTAGTGACACCCTCGACCAGTACCACCTCTCCAGTGTCGAGAGTGTTGGCACCTTGCAACGCACTCTCTAAAATTAAGGTCTGGATGGCACCGGTGTCTCGGAAGATCACCACGTCCTTCCAGGAAGAACCCTCAGACAAAAGTAGTCTCCCTTTCGATAAGAATGGGGTAAGCAAGTCCCACCACTGTGGGTTGGAGGTCTTACTCCCTAACATTTCCGAAGGCCTCACGCCCTGTGTCACAACTAGAGCATTGGGTCTTTTTTCCGGGTACAGTTGCCAACAACGGCTAATAGTGTGGTTTGGACGATTACAGTGACCACAAAAACGTCGGGGAGAAGAGATATTACTAACAGAATTACCCTTCGGTTCACCCTTAGGTGCCGTGGGGCTAGACACTTTAACAGGGTTAGTTATGTCTGAAACAGAAGGTGCATTAGGTAAAGGGTTAGAATGAGCTGGTCTGGACTGGCTGTGGGTATAAGTTTTGCTACTCTGTGGGGTATAATTATTTTTATTGGGCCTTTTGCCCGCCAATAGGTAGTTTTCTGCAAACTTGGCCAAATCCCCTATTTTAGAATTTACCTCTACCCTTCCTCTAACGTACTGTGAAACATTCTCTGGCATAATATTTATAAAATGCTCCATTAAAACTAAGTTCCTGAGAGCCTCGTATGTTTCGGCTTTCGCCGAGCGAATCCATCTATCAAACAATCTAATTTGATCACTAACAAATTCAGTGAGTGGTTGGTTGTGAGTAGGCCTAAGGTTGCGATAAACTTGGCGGTGAGCTTCAGGAGTAATTTCATATGCCCGCAAAATACATTCCCTGACTTTTTCATATTCAAAACACTCGTCGTCAGGCATGTTTATAAACATATCTTGTGCTTTACCCCTAATTCTTCCCTGTAGGATTTTCACCCACTCTTCCTTTGGCCAGTTCATGGACATGGCCAATCTCTGAAAATGGTTGAAAAACCTTTCAGGGTCTGACTCGGAAAATTCAGGCAAATTATGCTTTTTCTCATAATGTCTGGGGTTTGAATCCTCGGCAGGTGGAGGTCCAGTGGCATTCGCACTAATTCTAGCCTCCTCGGTTTTGAGTCTTTGCTCCTCTAATTTTATTTTTGCTAACTCTAGCAACTTTATTTTTGCTAACTCTAACTCTTTTGCTAATTCTCTATCCTTATGAGCTGCACTTTCTGCTTGGCTAGGCTGGCATAAAGGTGTATCACTTGCCAATAGTTCTTCATCAATACAATGTTGTAATATTTAATTCATCAAAGTCCAGTTTTTATCCGCGTCATTTAATTCTAGGCCAAATTCTTTGCCTAACAACACTAAATTAGACTTGGTAAGTTTCTTTATCTCTACTGCTGAAGGCTCACGTGCCAGTCTCTGCATTTCAGATGACATCACTAATAATTTTAGCTCCCAGCCAAAGAAAAAATTAAAAAATAAAAATTGGAAAAAAAACAAAAATTTGCACGGCCCCTAACACAAGGCCACACTAACCTTAATCGTGAAGGGATCCAGCTGGGTGTCCAGTCAGTGTAAGAATGTCCTTTGCTAGATGAGCTGGACCCTAGGCTAGCACACAACCGTTCTGCGGAAAATAAAAAATTTTAGTTTTGGCACTCAAGAATCTAATTTTTTACACTTATAATGTTCCTCCCGGACTGGCCAAACACTTGTTATAAATAATGGTGTGTGGGCTTGCTATGGGGAACTGGTACTATTAAAGGGTAAGGGTAGTTAGAAGACAGAGTATCAAATATGGGAGAGCTAACAGGCCCGGCCCCCAAAATAAACTATCCACAGTAGTAATAACTTGCTAAGGGTTGATCAATGCGCTCCCACACAGGAAGAAGGGATACTCTGTAATTCATGTACTTATTTATTAACCCCTTAACAACCCCCCATATACACTCACACCATTAACAATAATAATAATAACTTTACCACACTATCTTACGTTAAAAGCCTTGGTCCACATAGGCAGGATACAAGGTTTACACTAATAACAAGCTAGGGTAAAGTACTACTGGATAAGCACTGAAGCTGGATGCAGCTTAGGGTAGTGATACCACGTGGGACCCTAATACAAAACACAACACTTAGGGGTACCCAAAACACTGGCAAATACTATCCCCAGGTCTCACCAATATTTACTACCAGAGTAGGCACACTTAACACCATACAATACTTAACTTAATGGTACAGGAACTTAGGGTAAGGGAAATAAGTAAGAGGAGAAGGGAGGAGATTAGGGGTGCAGCCACAGAGTAGGTCTCTTCCGCACGAACGCCAGCCAGAGAAGGACCTCTTAACGACCAGCTAGGCCTCCCATGTCGTGGTGCCAGAAGGAGCCTAATTGATCGTGCAGCTAAGCACATTAAAGATCTTCCCCTATGCAACGTATTGTTACTTTACAAATGATTAGAAAGTATTAGTAAGCAAAGTTGGTGCCTATGATATTATTTAATAATCAACCCCCAGCTCAGTCTTTAAATGCTCTTTGAGAAACAATAATAGTCTTACGTCTGGCAGGGAAGATACAAACAATTGCCGCTCGCGATGCACTCAACTGTACTACCAGAAAGTTTAATAGCTCAATTTTGACCTCTGGTTTCCAATGGAGAACCCAGGGTCGTAACAACGTTTGCGAGGCATTACACATCAAGAAGTCAACACCAGCAATCAACAGCCAATTAATGCACAACTATATTCTACCCACCTCAAGACTCCGCTCCAATATAGAAGCATCAAGAAATATGGACCAATAGGCTTTCTACAATCACTTCTATTCAATACCCATTGTTTCGTGTTCTGGCTTGTGTTGATGAAATTAATACCTTATTAAATACCACCTCACCCCATCCACCTCACTCAAATGTAGATATAAACAAAATCGGAGATGTGTAAGTTCTATTCAGTTGTGTGTATATATATATATATATATATATATATATATATATATATATATATATATATATATATATATATATATATATATATATATATATATATATATATATATATATATGTATATCACGAAAATAAACACGTGATTAAGAATATGACAATGTCAGACCACGGAGGAAAAATGAAACAGGAAATTTCCTTAAGTACTTTCGTATATTAAATACATCTTCAGAAGGTCATTTAACAGATCGAGTGATGGGTATAAATAGGCAGGAAGGAGTGGTGAAGTAAGGTGAGGTACAATACTTGGACAACGCAGACGGCCCATTGGCCCATCAGATGCACCCAATTGGCACATCCGATGTAGCCCAATGGCCCATCTGATACAGCAGACATACAAGCATAATATATAGGTAATTATAACATAAAGAAGTAAATATATACAATAAATTAGTGAGACAAATGTTTTTCAATGATTCTACTTAAATCGCCCTTTAGCTGATCTATTACTTCACAATATTAACTGGGATTCTGAATTCAATAATACCCATGATATAAATTCATTAGCTCTTCCTCTCCAAAACTCTAAGCCTCTACAACCTTCATTGTCCCCTTCTTACAAAGCAAGTAACTGACAAAAGATTAAACAATCCATGGCTCACAAGTGGCATTTTCAACTCAATCAACAAGAAACATGAATATGAAAAGAAAGTTAGGATTGGCCTAGTTTCAAAGGAAGTAGCTAAAAGGTACTCATCAATGCTTACCAGTATCATAAGAAAGGCAAAACTTGCATATTATGTGAATAGATTCAATGAAGCAAAAGGCAACATGAAAAACACTTGGAAAACTATCTCTAGTATCCTAGGAACTAAACAACACTCACATAACCAAATAAAACTCTACAAGGATGGGGATATACCGTCAACTGATTTAGAAATGGCAAATGAATTTAATAGTTTCTTTTCATCGGTTGGTGCTAATCTTGCCAGTAAAATCCCACAGACTCAGACACATATTAACACATATCTCTCAGGCAGCTATCCAAACTCTCTTCTCCTTTCACCAATCAGCCCGGCTGATGTTGTGTCCATCATACACTCTCTAAAAACCAAGGCAGGGAACACCAGTGAAATTCCGTCCATTGTGTACAAGAGAGCCTCCCATGCCCTTGCCCCACCCATAGCACTACTGTTCAACAAATCTATAGAGTGTCACACCTTCCCTGATATCCTCAAAAAAACAAGAGTAACGCCAGTCCATAAAGGAGGCCAACCATGTTAAAGGTTGTACCTCTCTCAACCAGTTTAAGTTAAAAGCGAAGCTATACCTAATAAATTCCCTGTAACCTACCTTACCCTTCTATTGTCAACTAATGTCTGTTTTTTTCTTTGAAGAGCGCTGTTTGTCGACATAATTGTATTTGTGCTGCTTTTTCATCTATGTTTTCATTTCTTGTTTTCATTCTACTCATTATGCTCAATTAGTATTAAGCTTGTCATTTAAGTTTATCATGCCCGAAACGCTTTGCGTAATAGTGGCTTTAGGCATTGTATGTACTAGCTATACCTATAAGTTAAACAATCCTTGTAAATATTTATTGTATGTATGTACCTTACCTAAATAAAATTGTATTGTATTGTATTGTATTGAGGCAATCCGGCGGACATAAACAATTATAGACCAATATAAAATCTACCCATTCTATCAAAAATATTTGAAAAAATTATTTACAAACAGCTCTATTCCTACCTCGTAAAATTCGACATACTCAGCCCCTGCCAGTTTGGCTTCCGGTCCCAAAAGAGCACCAACGATGCAATCATTAGTCTCCTTGACGTTATCTACTCAGCCCTTGACAAAAATGAGTTTCCGATTGGACTCTTCATTGACCTAAGAAAAGCCTTTGATACTGTTAATCACAACTACCTCTTACTTAAACTCCAGCATTATGGAATCCGAGGCCTTGCCCTTGACTACATCCGATCCTATCTTAGTGACAGACACCAATATGTATCCATCAATGATACAACTTCTTCCACTCTACCAATTACCGTTAGAGTGCCACAGGGCAGCATCTTAGGACCTCTTCTATTTCTTATATATATATAAACGATCTTCCTAATGTCTCTAATATTCTCAAACCTATACTGTTTGCTGACGATACTACTCTTATCTATTCAAACCTCAACCCACATACACTAAATAATGTTGTGAATAATGAATTAAAAAAAGTCCACTTATGGATGTCAACGAACAAACTAACATTAAACATCGAAAAGACTTACTACATCTTATTTGGAAGCAAATCATCAAATGCAATTCAGCTACAGATAGACAACATTAACATCAGTAATAAAGATGATGGCAAGTTTCTTGGCCTATTCCTAGACAAGAGACTCAACTTCAGCACCCACATTCAACACATAACTAAGAAAGTCTCTAAGACAGTTGGTATACTCTCCAAAATCAGATATTATGTTCCTAACTCTGCTCTCCTCTCACTATATTATGCACTAATCTACCCCTATCTTAATTATGGTATCTGTGCATGGGGGTCTACTACTGCAAACCACCTTAAGCCCATCATCACACAGCAAAAATCTGCTATCAGAATGATAACTAACTCAGCTTTCAGACAACACTCAGCTCCCTTGTTTAAATCCCTAAACTTGCTAAATATTAACTCCCTCCACACATTCTCTTGTGTCAACTACATTTACAAAACCCTGTTCTTAAATGCAAACCATGCTCTGAAACTCTCCCTGGACAGATGTAATAGGACCCATTATCACCACACCAGAAATAAATATCTCTTTGATATCCCCAGGGTCAAACTTAATCTGTGTAAACACTCTATGCAAATTAAGGGACCTAGTCTATGGAACTCACTCCCTAGTGAATTGAAAAACTGTAAAACTTTTGCCTTATTTAAAAGCAAAACCAAAAAGTACCTAACTTCATCTTCTTAGTTTCCTACACTGAGCTTTAAATTTGCTCTGTACCTAGTGTTACCCAATCTCCTAATTTTTATGTAATATCAAACAACCTTATCATTGTGTTCATTGCTGTCTTCTTTTATGTGCTAGCCATATGCTGTATTGTGACTACCAATTTTTGTTCAACTACCATTCAAGCTGTCATTGCAACCAATCTTATATTGTTTCTGCTGTATTGTGCCTACCAATTTTTTTTTGTCAACTACCATTCAAGCTGTCATTGCAATCAATCTTAGCTACCTATGTGCTTTAATATACTGTACCTACAATTTTCTCTCATCTTTTTTTCATTTCATGTAATCTGTTATCATTTTTTGTCTATAATTTTGCAAGTATTTACCTCCTTAAAATTTTCTTAGATTAAGGACCTGCCCGAAACGCTGCGCGTGCTAGTGGCTTTACAAGACTGTAATTACCATATTTGTATCCTCACATTCCTTATGTACATTCTTGTATATGCATAAATAAATAAATAAATTAGAAATGGATCTAAGTTATATAGACCACTGCTAATATTCAAATTACTTTCTTTGGTGATCTGTATCAAAGCAGATTCAATTATGTTTCTGTTATAGGTGCTTTTACAATTTGTTATTGAAGAAGCACTCTCCCAATCAATTTCATGAGCTTTTTCTGACAAATGCACAAACAAAGCATTAGACAATTGGCCATGTCTTACAGAGTATTTATGTTGCGATATTCTACATTTTAAATCTTTAGATGTTTGCCCGACATAGAACTTGTTACATTCCTTACAAGGTATTTTATAAATGACGCAATTATCACTACGAGGGCTGTTCCTTACTAATAGCTTACCAACAGTGTTTTCATAGCTAAACATTACATCTATATTAAAAAGTTTCAAGGCCTTGACAATATTCTCAAACCCAGAGAAATATGGTAAACATAACACATTCTTTGGGCGAATCCTTTCACTGCATACATTACTATAATATGTACGACGAGCTTTGTTACGACAAACTTCCAAAAAATTCAGTGGGTAACAAAGCTTAAGACCAATCGAATCAATATTCTTAAATTCTTCATCTAAGAATTCTGGACTCACAACTCGAAGAGCTCTTAGATTGTTACGGCCCTCTCGGGACGCAACGGGGTTCTTACTCTGATGTAGTTAGAGGAAGATATATATCCGGCCCCAAGCCAGTAGAGGCTATCAAGGGATGCGATCCGTGACGCAAGTAACTTAAAGGGAGTAGGGAAAGAAAGGTAAGAACTTAATATAATATAATTTTCACCATCACCATTTAAATATATAGAAATAAAACGTACACAAGGGGGAGGGGTATTAACACTTTACAAAGGGGATCAACACTGTAGTCTTCTGCTGGAGACTATGGATCCTCGAAGCTAGGTGCTGAGTCCGCGGTGCTTTCTTCGTGGCCTCAAGACGTGTCCTCTGAGAACGCCGAGTCTACCCTGGCCACAGGTCAGCCACAACACAGGTCCACTGGGGGCACCGTCGTGGAGGCCGTCAACCACACGTCCAGCAGGTCTGCTGGCAGGTACTGAGCCACCAAGGCTGGTACGGCCACTCCACGAACGATAAAAGGGGTACGCCCTAGACAGGAGTCTCGTGTGATATCACCAATCACCCTCCTGTCCTCAATACCCCAGTGGATTATCGTCTCCAACCGTCGGTCCCGGGTAAATCCTTTCACTGCCACTCCGTTGGCAGGCTTAACACACCACAGTGTTCTTCCGGGGGGACGACGTCACAACAGCTGCAGCAAACTTCACAGTATGGAGACTGGCTGCCTCGGGTAGACTGACTACACCTTCAACACAGTGGTCCCAGGTCGGCTCTGTAAGCAGACACGTCATTAATAACCGGGACACTAATACACCACACTCACAGGCTCAGATACAAACGCCCGACATATCCACTCCATAGATGGCGCTGTCGTCGGAGCACCACCTCACCAGAGGTCAGGAGCGGCGGTGTTGAGCTCTGAACCAGACTGGAAACTGGTCCTCGAGGCCAGTACACGCTGTCCTCACTAGGTGTCGTCGTTCGTTTGGCGGGGGTTTTCGGGAGCTGACCCACAGATGGCGTGTTTGTCACTGCTCCAGGCTCAGACGCTGGATCCGGGTTCGTAACATAGATACATTGAAGAAAAAATTGACTTTTTTACATTGTATTTATGCCCTGAAAAATAATGAACATAAGATAAATTGTTCGTAGGTTTTCTGTAAACACTAAACTTTAATGAAGAGTTTTCCCTATGAATAAGCACATCTAAGAATGGCAAACATTTATCAATTTCAGTCTCCATATTAAATTTTATGGAGGTGACTTGGTCATTAAGTTTGGCTACAAATTCGTCTGTGTTTACATCTGAAGGCCAAATACACAAGATATCATCAACATATCTAAACCAAGGAATGATTCCAGGAGTTATTTTTGAAACAAATTTCTTTTCAAAGAATTCCATGTACAGGTTTGAGAGCAATGGCGAAAGAGGATTCCCCATTGCCATTCCAAAAGTCTGTAAATAATACTCATTATTAAAGGTAAATTTACATTCTTTAATGCACAACTTAACAAGACTGACAATAATATCAGCAGAAAGAGGTAAGTCATGGCTCATTAGTTCACGAGCAAGATAATCGAGAATATCATCGACCGGTACCTTAGTGAACAAGGAACAAACGTCAAAACTGATTAACTTTACATCAGGAGTGACAGAAACACTATTCAATTTGTTAACTAAATCAAGAGAATTTGTCAAATGAGAAGAGGAGATAGTTCCTAACAAAGGGGACAAGATTTTGGTAAGCCATATGGAGAGTTTGTAAGAAATGGATCCCACAGAACTGATGATAGGTCTCATAGGATAGGTCTCATGGGATGGCTTACCAAAATCTTGTCCCCTTTGTTAGGAACTATTTGAACTTTGTTAGAACTTTGTTCTTCAATAACAAATTGTAAAAGCACCTATAACAGAAACATAATTGAATCTGCTTTGATACAGATCACCAAAGAAAGTAATTTGAATATTAGCAGTGGTCTATATAACTTAGATCCATTTCTAATAGATCAGCTAAAGGGCGATTTAAGTAGAATCATTGAAAAACATTTGTCTCACTAATTTATTGTATATATTTATTTCTTTATGTTATAATTACCTATATATTATGCTTGTATGTCTGCTGTATCAGATGGGCCATTGGGCTATATCGGATGTGCCAATTGGGTGCATCTGATGGGCCAATGGGCCGTCTGCGTTGTCTAAGTATTGTACCTCACCTTACTTCACCACTCCTTCCTGCCTATTAATACCCATCACTCGATCTGTAAAATGACCTTCTGAAGATGTATTTAATATACGAAAGTACTTAAGGAAATTTCCTGTTTCATTTTTCCTCCGTGGTCTGACATTGTCATATATATATATATATATATATATATATATATATATATATATATATATATATATATATATATATATATATATGACTGAGTGTTAAAGTTGAGTGTGGGTTGAGTGTTAAAAAGTTATAAACTTCAGCTTGCGAGTTATATAGGCAAGTCTGTGCATTGAGCATTTACACCGAGTTTTCCCACATAAGAGGGCTCGATCAAAGAACACCAGAGGTCCTTCATCATCTCATTGCCTGGGAGAGAATGGAGTTCTGTGGGTTAAATACCCCAGAATTCCTACCTCTCTTAATGGCTTTGAAGTATGGTGCAATGGATACAGTGTGTACCTGCCACTCTGTGGGCCAGGGTTCGAGTCTCCTGGTGGGTTGAGTGTTAAAAAGTTATAAACTTCAGCTTGCGAGTTATATAGGCAAGTCTGTGCATTGAGCATTTACACCGAGTTTTCCCACATAACAGGGCTCGATCAAAGAACACCAGAGGTCCTTCATCATCTCATTGCCTGGGAGAGAATGGAGTTCTGTGGGTTAAATACCCCAGAATTCCTACCTCTCTTAATGGCTTTGAAGTATGGTGCAATGGATACAGTGTGTACCTGCCACTCTGTGGGCCAGGGTTCGAGTCTCCTGGTGGGTTGAGTGTTAAAAAGTTATAAACTTCAGCTTGCGAGTTATATAGGCAAGTCTGTGCATTGAGCATTTACACCGAGTTTTCCCACATAACAGGGCTCGATCAAAGAACACCAGAGGTCCTTCATCATCTCATTGCCTGGGAGAGAATGGAGTTCTGTGGGTTAAATACCCCAGAATTCCTACCTCTCTTAATGGCTTTGAAGTATGGTGCAATGGATACAGTGTGTACCTGCCACTCTGTGGGCCAGGGTTCGAGTCTCCTGGTGGGTTGAGTGTTAAAAAGTTATAAACTTCAGCTTGCGAGTTATATAGGCAAGTCTGTGCATTGAGCATTTACACCGAGTTTTCCCACATAACAGGGCTCGATCAAAGAACACCAGAGGTCCTTCATCATCTCATTGCCTGGGAGAGAATGGAGTTCTGTGGGTTAAATACCCCAGAATTCCTACCTCTCTTAATGGCATTGAAGTATGGTGCAATGGATACAGTGTGTACCTGCCACTCTGTGGGCCAGGGTTCGAGTCTCCTGGTGGGTTGAGTGTTAAAAAGTTATAAACTTCAGCTTGCGAGTTATATAGGCAAGTCTGTGCATTGAGCATTTACACCGAGTTTTCCCACATAACAGGGCTCGATCAAAGAACACCAGAGGTCCTTCATCATCTCATTGCCTGGGAGAGAATGGAGTTCTGTGGGTTAAATACCCCAGAATTCCTACCTCTCTTAATGGCTTTGAAGTATGGTGCAATGGATACAGTGTGTACCTGCCACTCTGTGGGCCAGGGTTCGAGTCTCCTGGTGGGTTGAGTGTTAAAAAGTTATATATATATATATATATATATATATACATATATATATATATATATATATATTTATATATATATATATATATATATATATATATATATATAAATATATATATATATATATATATATATATATATATATATATATATATATATAGATATATATATATATATATATATATATATATATATATATATATATATATATATATATATATATATATATATATATATATATATAACTTTAGAACACTTTCCCACCAGGAGACTCGAACTCTAGCCAGCACAGAAGCCTTCCAGCAACTGGCATAACAGGTACGCCTTAACCCTCTCCACCACCTGCTCAGACCCTTAAAAGAGATGGTAATTTCGGAGTATTTAAATACCCCAAAGATCAACACCTCCCAAGAGCACCAGAGCAAGTGAGGGGTCATTTATACGTTAATTTCATCAAGTCCCTGTTAATATGGGAAGACACAGTGTCTCTGCTTAAGGCACAACTCTCCTAAACACGAGAGTGAAGTATACAACTTTAGAACACTTTCCCACCACGAGACTCGAACCCTAGCCAGCACAGAAGCCTTCCAGCAACTGGCATAACAGGTATGCCTTAACCCTCTCCACCACCTGCTCAGACCCTTAAAAGAGATGGTAATTTCGGAGTATTTAAATACCCCAAAGATCAACACCTCCCAAGAGCACCAGAGAAAGTGAGGGGTCATTTATACGTTAATTTCATCAAGTCCCTGTTAATATGGGAAGACACAGTGTCTCTGCTTAAGGCACAACTCTCCTAAACACGAGAGAGAAGTATACAACTTTAGAACACTTTCCCACCAGGAGACTCGAACCCTAGCCAGCACAGAAGCCTTCCAGCAACTGGCATAACAGGTACGCCTTAACCCTCTCCACCACCTGTTATGCCAGTTGCTGGAAGGCTTCTGTGCTGGCTAGGGTTCGAGTCTCCTGGTGGGAAAGTGTTCTAAAGTTGTATACTTCACTCTCGTGTTTAGGAGAGTTGTGCCATATATATATATATATATATATATATATATATATATATATATATATATATATATATATATATATATATATATATATATATGCGGAAAATCCACAGAGAAATATGAAATGAGGTGAACGTTTCGGCTTTGTTAAAGCCTTTGTCAACACCAAACTGACTAGAGTCAGTTTGGTGTTGACAAAGGCTTTAACAAAGCCGAAACGTTCACCTCATTTCATATTTCTCTGTGGATTTTCTGCATAAAATGATCAGTGTTTTGTGATCGTCAATTGCATATATATATATATATATATATATATATATATATATATATATATATATAGATATATATATATATATATATATATATATATATATATATATATATATATATATATATATATAGATATATATATATATATATATATCTATATATATATATATATATATCTATATATATATATATATTATATATATATATATATATATATATATATATATATATATATATATATATATATATATATATATATATATATATAATGCGAACAAGCCTGATGGTGGGTAGATTACAAATTCTTGAAGCAATTCACATAAGAATAGAACAACCTACCATGAACTCCCAAATCACGGAACTATTTACTCTACCCACCATGAGTGTAAGCACAAGACCGGAACATAACTTTCTCACTTCTCCCTTTTTCTGTTCATTGTCTGCTCCTACGCTCCCCTGCTATCCTCTTCTTATTCTGATTACTATCTCCTTCTCATTCGGTTTTATAATAGGAGCTGCCTCGTATGGGCCAATAGGCCCTCTGCAGTTCTTATTATTACTACTATCCCCTCTACTACACCTTACTTTGTTGCCAAGAGCATATAAGCAGCAGAATAGCAAATATTAACTAATCTACTTTGAAGTGTGGTCGGGAACACACTTGCGAGATACTGTACCGACTCTCAGTGCGCTCAACTCACACCATTGTTCAGCAAGGTTTAACCTACATACGTCTGTATGCTCGACTAAATATGCCACATATAATACAATACAATACAATACAATACAATACAATTTTATTTAGGTAAGGTACATACATACAATAAATTTTTACAAGGATTGGTTGACTTAAAGGTAGAGCTAGTACATACAATGCCTAAAGCCACTATTACGCAAAGCGTTTCGGGCATGATAAACTTAAATGACAAGCTTAATACTAATTGAGCATAATGAGTAGAATGAAAACAAGAAATGAAAACATAGATGAAAAAGCAGCACAAATACAATTATGTCGACAAACAGCGCTCTTTAAAGAAAAACAGACATTGGTTGACAATAGAAGGGTAAGGTAGGTTACAGGGAGTTTATTAGGTATAGCTTCGTTTTTAACTTAACCTGGTTGAGAGAGGTACAGTCTTTAACATGGTTGGGAAGGTTTCCCTTTCCACATGGTTTCCACATTCTGGGCCCCTTGATTTGTAGAGCATTTCTAGTTTGATTAAGTCGTACTCTAGGAATATCAAAACTGTATTTATTTCTGGTGTGGTGCTCATGGGTTCTGTTGCAACCTTCTATGAAGCTTTTGAGATCAGGATTGGCATTATAGTTTAGCGTTTTATATATGTATAATACACATGAGAGAATGTGTAGTGACTTAATGTCTAACATATTCAGAGATTTGAGTAGGGGTACCGAGTGATGTCTGGGGACAGAATTGGATACTGACCTAATAGCAGCTTTGTGTTGAGTAATTAGAGGACGTAAGTGATTTTGGGTAGTAGAGCCCCAAGCACAAATACCATAGTTGAGATATGGATAGATAAGGGAGTAATAGAGAGTCACCAGGGCAGGGCGTGGTACATTATATCTGATCTTAGAAAGAATGCCCACAGTTTTTGAAACTTTTTTTGATATGTTTAGAATGTGTCTCTGGAAATTCAGCTTGTGGTCAATGAGAATGCCAAGGAATTTGCCATCTAATTTGTTACAAATTTGGGTATTGTTTATTTTGAGATTTATTTGATTAGAGGATTTATTGCCAAACAGAATATAGAAAGTTTTGTCAATGTTAAGGGTGAGTTTGTTGGCAGGATCAGGATTCCTCCCTTATGTTGACCAATCCACACACTAGAAAATGAAGGAATGACGACGTTCATTCGTTCTCCAGCACGGCGAATGGTTGGAAGTCCTTATGATATTTGTAGGCAGTCTTCTCAAAGTCTTCTTACGACCCTTGTCCTTTATGACACTTCAGGACGAATTTTTACTGCTGCTATTTCTATTGAAAGCTTTCTACTCTACGTATTTCAGCCTCAAATACCCGTTGCCTCCATCTCCCCATTTCTCTCTCTTTCCTTCTCCCTCTCTCAAGCAATCATGAAATGTGACACCCAAACCTTGCCCGAAACGCTGTGCACATTAATGGGTTTAGGTATTGTATGCACTTGCTCTATCTATAAATCCAACATTATGTTTGTAACTCATCTATGTATGTACATTTACCTGAATAAACATTTTGACTTGATTTTTTACCATCCCAAACAATAAAGCCCAGTACTTATCCTCCATACCTACTCAACTTTTAAATCACACATCAATACACAACACTCACTTGAGTGTTTAAGGTATTTTATATTGAGAGTATGCATGCCTTCGTATTATGAAATCATATTGATGTGATGTATCATTGAGAATTGGATTTAATCAGAGGATTCAATGGTATCCCAGGTGGCATTAATTTTCACAAAGTAGTTGCATGGTGGTCTACAGTGCTAGCTTGAGAGTACCAAGTGAGGGGTTCGAATCCTCCTCTTGGCTACCACTTTTTTTTTTCCAGTGATAGTTTCAGAGGGTTGAGAAAAACACAGCATGAGGAAAATATTTTAATATAATCCAGTTTTATTGTATTATATATCCAATCCATTGGATATATTGGACTATATCCAATCCTATCTTAGTGATAGACACCAATGTGTAGCCATCAATAATATAATCTCTCCCATTCTACCAATAACCGTTGGAGTGCCTCAGGGCAGCATCTTGGGACCCCTACTATTTCTTATATACATTAATGATCTGCCTAATGTCTCTAACATTCTGAAACCTATTTTGTTTGCTAAAGATACTACCCTAATTTACTCCAACCCCAACCCACATACACTAATGATGTTGTTAATAATGAACTAAAAAAAGTCCACTTATGGATGTCAACCAACAAACTAACACTTAACATAGAAAAGACCTACTACATCCTATTTGGAAGCAAATCTACAAATGCAATTCAGCTTCAGATTGACAATGTAAACATTAGCAATAAAAATGATGGAAAGTTTCTTGGCATATTCCTAGACAAGAGACTCAACTTCAGTACCCACATACAACACATAACTAAGAAAGTCTCTAAAACAGTTGGTATACTCTCCAAAATCAGATATTATGTTCCTAACTCTGCTCTCATCTCTCTATATTATGCACTAATCTATCCCTATCTCAACTATGGTATCTGTGCATGGGGTTCAACCACTGCAAACCACCTCAAGTCCATCATCACCCAGCAAAAATCAGCTATCAGAATAATATCAAATTCTGCTTTCAGACAACACACAGCCCCCTTGTTTAACTCCCTAAACATGCTAAACATAATCTCACTCCACAAATTCTCTTGTGTCAACTACATTTACAAAACCTTATTCTTAAATGCAAATCCTTGTCTGAAACTCTTCCTGGACAGATGTAATAGGACCCATTATCACCACACCAGAAATAAATATCTCTTCGATATCCCCAGAGTTAAACTTAATTTGTGTAAACACTCTATTCAAATAAAGGGACCCAGTTTATGGAATTCACTCCCTACTGAATTGAAAAGCTGTCCAACTTTTACATCATTCAAAATCAATACTAAAAAGTACCTAATTTCATCTTCATAGTTTTTCTCTTTTTGCCTTAAAATTGCACTGTATTTATTGCTACCCAATCTCCCAACCTTTTTGTTCCCAATTTGAACATCTTTACCATTGAGATCATTGCTGTTTTCTTATATGTGCTGCCATTCTATTGTATGGTGTTTATAAATCTTGTTTATCTGTATTTTTTGCTACCCAGTCTCCCAATCTTTATGTACCCATTCTGAACATCTTTACCATTGTGATCACTGCTGTCTTATATGTGCTGTCAATCTGCTGTATGGTGTCTATTAATCTTGTTTAAATTACTAATCAAGCTGTCAATGTAATCAATCAGAGCTTTAATATAACAATGTGCTTTAATATACTTACTTATCTCTCTCATCTCATTTTTCTCTTGTAATGTAACTTCATTTATCAATTCTGATTGAACTTACCTACTTAAAATTATCTGCTAGATTAAGGACCTGCCTGAAACGCTGCGCGTACTAGTGGCTTTACAAGAATGTAATTACTGTACTATCCAATGTATTCTCACAAACCCAATGTACCTTCTTGTATATATATAAATAAATAAATAAATAAATAAATATTAAAAGACAAAAGTATATGCATATAAAATATTAGTTTAGTTTATTTATTATGCACAACATACCCATCCTGTGAGTGGCAGTGGAAATTTTTAGAGGCACATAATGGGCTTATAAATGAACAACAAAATTCATGTAGTTATAAGAATCTCTGTAACTAAGCAACATAATTTGTGTGGTCAATTCATGTAACCAAGCAAGAGGACAAAAGTAAGTAAGTAAAAATTTAAAAGCCTATCTTGTATCTATTTGTTAAACACAGAAATCACAATAGTGTGATGCCTTAAATCTATGATTGAGGTCAGTTGAACTCCCGGTTGGAATTCTTTTGCCATGTCGTAACACAGTCCATTAAAGCTCGTGTGGGATCCTCTCGGACATAGGTTAGAACCCTCATCATGGCCCTTGTGGATTTGTTCATTTGTATCTATTCATTTTGTAAATACATGTCTTCATCTTCATCACTTTCTAAGAGCTCCAAGAAAGGCTCATAGACCTCATTTGGCTGGTAGGAACTAAATAAATGTTTGGCTTCAGTAAGCTTGTCAGCACATTGCTTTTGACCCTGATTGAGAAGAGCCAATAATCCACGTTTCTCTTCTTCTGACAGAATTGGGTTTTCAATGGTGTGCGTGTTAGAATCGTGGAATATAATATTTAAAACATCTTAGAGTCAAATATATACTGTACCTATTTAGTTGTACATAATGCAAATATATAAAAGTATAGATTAAGTAAAACAAAAGGATACAAATAATAATAATAAAAGCCATATTCTCCACAGTACCACTCTTGAAAATGGAAGTGTTTCATAGTTTAAATGTGAAAGGTGATGGCAATATTACTCTGACTAATTGAACACATTTAAGTGAGTTGAGTGTTTTGAAGATCTAAATTGCAAAAAGTATTTTGAATTTCTTACCTTGCAGAGACATGAAGGGAAAGAATCACATTGTAATTCTTGAATATACTCGGATAGTTTGTCCCTTTTCTTTTTGTAGTACTGTAACCATGTTATCATTTCTTGAATGGTTAGTGATTCCTCCTCTCTACATCTCTTCTGGAGCTCAAACTTTTCCACTGCACTTCCTTTTTCAGTCAGGGACACTATAATGCAAAATGAAAATACAGTATGTGATTGACAAATTATGATAATGGGAATCATTTGTGAATTAAACATCATTAAAAATTGTATCTATAAAATTTACCTTTAGAAAACAAACTCAATTTAATGGTATTGCAGTCTTTCCATATATAAAAGTACAATTAATACAAATAATATATAAATATTTGAAAATGCTGAGAAAACTAATGAATCATTAGATCTTGTGTAAATACCACTTGTGTTTTGATGAAGCAATAAATTGTGCCATGGAAGGATGCCAGTTAAAACATCTGCTTCAGACAAATCCGGATGGTTCTGATTGTAGATTTTCATGAGATCTCGTAGTTTTTTTTCTCAACTTCATTTTTGTTTCTCAATACAGCTCTCATTTTAGATGAAACTGTAAAGTTTCAGGTTGTTATCAAGCATTTGATTTGCACCAATAGTATTTTACATAGAAAAACTAATTTAACAACCGTGTACTGTATTAATGTTTAGGTTTCAGTGAACAAACAAAAAAGCAATTAATGTCTACCTGCATAAGTGGTAATCTGATTTTTGCGATGCCTTATATTCTCTCCATATGCCTCGATAGTATGCTCAATGTTATTGGCAGAGGATCTGTTATTTAAGGATCTTGCAATGATCAGTAATTCTGATCTCCATTTCTCAGTAACAGATTCTGGGACATTAAGCCTGTGAATCTCATTTGAAACTGCTGCAGCTGTCTCTGTGGCCTATTTAAAAATAAATGCCATCATATTTATTGTAAAATTTATGTTCAGAGTTAAACAAAGTCTTTTGAAACTATCCTTAGTGCTTTCTCAAGGTCTGAGTATGTGTTTTTCAGATTCAGACCTTGACAAAGCACCAAGGAGTGTGTGAAAGACTTGGTGTAATTCTTTACATAAATTTCCCAAATACACAAGTGGGTTTTTATCCAATTTGTCTATGAGAAGAAAATACCATTAGTGTCTTATAATAAGATTAAAGATAAATAAAAACATGTATATACACTTGATTCATTGTATAGAACAATTGTATATTTATATATAATTCTATATTTTCATTGTATAGAACAATTCATATGTTAATACCTTTCTGAATCTGGCAACTAATGCCCGAGGCATTCCATTAATTTTTCTGTGATTCCAAAAGAGTGCCGCCTCTGTCAGTTCTTCTGTACGCTCTATGGAAATAAATTTAGTTATTCATTGACATAATAATAGCAATAATAATAATTTTTATTTAGGTAAAGGTACATACATAAGAGATTTTACAAAGTTTGTTGGCTTTATAGATAGAGCTAGTACATACAATGCCTAAAGCCACTATTACGCAAAGCGTTTCGGGCAGGAAAAAACACTAATGACTAAAGCTTAAAACTAATGGGTAAAAAGAAAAAAAATGCGTTGAGTACAAATAAAAATAGAGGTAAAAGAGGGGGAACATTGTTGAAAAAGCAGCACAAATACAATTACAAATTATTACAGAAAATTACATTCAAACAGCGTTGATTTGAAAAAAAAAACAAAAAAAAAAACATACATGGGTTGACAATAGAGGGGTAAGGTAGGTTACAGGGAATTTATTAGGTATAGCTTCGTTTTTAACTTAAACTGGTTGAGAGAGGTACAGTCTTTAACATGGTTGGGAAGGTCATTCCATATTCTGGGCCCCCTTGATTTGTAGAGCATTTCTGGTTTGATTAAGTCGTACTCTAGGAATATCAAAACTGTATTTATTTCTGGTGTGGTGCTCATGGGTTCTGTTACAACCGTCTATGAAGCTTTTTGAGATCAGGATTGGCATTATAGTTTAGCGTTTTATATATGTATAATACACATGAGAGAATGTGCAGTGACTTAATGTCTAACATATTCAGAGATTTGAGTAGGGGTACCGAGTGATGTCTGGGGCCAGAATTGGATATTGTCCTAATAGCAGCTTTGTGTTGAGTAATTAGAGGACGTAAGTGATTTTGGGTAGTAGAGCCCCAAGCACAAATACCATAGTTGAGATATGGATAGATAAGGGAGTAATAGAGAGTCACCAGGGCAGGGCGTGGTACATAATATCTGATCTTAGAAAGAATGCCCACAGTTTTTGAAACTTTTTTTGATATGTTTAGAATGTGTCCCTGGAAATTCAGCTTGTGGTCAATGAGAATGCCAAGGAATTTGCCATCTAATTTGTTTCAAATTTGGGTATTGCTTATTTTGAGATTTATTTGATTAGAGGATTTATTGCCAAACAGAATATAGAAAGTTTTGTCAATGTTAAGGGTGAGTTTGTTGGCAGTTAGCCACAGATGGACTTTATTTAGCTCAGTATTTACTGTGGCATTTAGAGCAAGGGGATCAGGACTGGAGTAAATGAAGGTTGTGTCGTCAGCAAATAGAATTGGTTTGAGGTGTTGGGAGGCATTTGGAAGGTCATTAATGTAGATGAGAAAGAGGAGAGGGCCAAGTATGCTGCCCTGGGGAACACCAATGTTGATAGTTGGGTGGGCAGAAATTGTATTATTCACAGAAACACATTGGAGCCTGTCAGTAAGGTAGGATTTGAGGTATTGTAGGGAGTGTCCTCTGACACCCATAATGATGTCATTTAAGAAGAAGGATTTGGTGGTTGACAGTATCGAAAGCTTTACGCAGGTCCACAAATAACCCAACAGGGAACTCATTTTTATCAAGAGCTGTATGAATCGAGTTAAGCAAACTAATAAGTGCATCGTTAGTGCTTTTTTTTTGGGCCTGAAGCCATATTGGCAAGGGCTAAGTATATTGAGTTTGGCTAGATATGAGTAAAGCTGCTTATAGATTAGTTTTTTCAAAATTTTTGACAAGTTTGGCAGGATTGATATAGGTCTGTAGTTGTTAACATCTGTGAGATCACCACATTTGTGGACAGGCGTTACTCTCGCTTTTTTTTGGAATATCTGGAAAGGTTTGGAGTTCAAGTGACTTGTTGAAGAGCAAAGCAATAGCAGGGGCTAAAGATCTGGAGGCTTTTTTGTAGATTAAAGTTGGTATCTCCTCAAGGGCACCAAGACTTGGTTTTAAGGGAAAGGATTATCTCATTGACGTCAATGGAATTAATAGGCTTTAGGTACAGAGACTGGGGATAGTTCCCTGTAAGATAGTCCTTAATGTCAGTACTGGAAGATTGGAATATCATTAGCAAGGGATGAACCAATGGAAGAGAAGAACCTATTGAACTCAATAGCAGAATCAGAGGCTGAAAGCTGACCATCGTTATTAGACAGGAGAGTCGGTTTGTTATTTAAAGACTTCTTTGATCCCAATATTTGTGAAATTGTTCTCCAAGTTTGTTTAATGTTGCTCTTTATTTGGGTAAATTTATCTTCGTAGTATTTAGTTTTGGCTCGTCTAATTATCTTAGATAGCAATAATGAGTAATTCTTTGAGAATTCTTTGGAGACAATTCCTAACCTATACTTCTTCTCAAGGTCATGTTTTTTTATTAATAGATTTAAGTATTCCCTTTGTAAGCCAGGGATTGTTTAAGCCTTTTGGTTGTGACTTGTTTTGTAAGCATAGGACAGTGGGTATTATAAAGGCTAAGAGTTTTTTGAAGAAAAGATTGAACTGCTAGGTTGATGTCCTCTATGTTACCTAACTCGGACTCCCAGTTGACATTATCAGTAGCAGTTATAAAATTGTCTATAGCAGTTTCATTGTGTAGTCTAAAACGTATCTCTCTTGACTCAAGAGGTGGTTTGCTAATGTTAGTTAAGAGAAATGTGGGGTAATGGTCTGTAGTGCTATCGGTGATTATACCTGAAGTAAGCGGAGAGGTTATGTTTGTCCAGATGTGATCTAGAGTCGTGGCAGTGCTATCAGTGATTCTAGTAGGTCTAGTGATTAAGGGTATGAGGAAGCAGGAATTCATACAGTTGAGGAAGCTAACAGCAGTAGGGTGTTCTGGCTCGCAGAGGTCAATATTAAAGTCCCTGCGATAATTAGGTGGTTTTTGTTCAGTCTGTTATCAAGTATTAGATTTCTAAGGTTTAAGTTGAATTCGGACACATCAGTGTTAGGAATTCTATAAACTGCACCCACAGACAGGATAGACTCGGCACCCTTGACTCTGAAGCTGGCGAAGATATACTCCCCACAGCAGTCTCTAGTTCTAATTCTTTTAAGCATGTTAGTTCTTGGTGGTAGTAAAGAGCAGTGCCACCACCTCTCTGAAGTTGACGACAGTTGTGGATTGCTGAGTAGTTAGGCATGTTAAAGAGTTGAGTAGTATCCTCTTTCAACCCATGTTTCAGTAAGTATCTACTCAGTAAGTTTTCAGTAAGTATCTACTTCAGCCCTTGACAAAAAATGAGTTCCGATTGGACTCTTCATTGACCTAAGAAAAGCCTTTGATACTGTTAATCACAACTACCTCTTACTTAAACTCCAGCATTATGGAATCCGAGGCCTTGCCCTTGACTACATCCGATCCTATCTTAGTGACAGACACCAATATGTAAACATCAATGATACAACTTCTTCCACTCTACCAATTACCGTTGGAGTGCCACAGGGCAGCATCTTAGGACCTCTTCTATTTCTTATATATATAAACGATCTGCCTAATGTCTCTAATATTCTCAAACCTATACTGTTTGCTGACGATACTACTCTTATCTATTCAAACCTCAACCCACATACACTAAATAATGTTGTGAATAATGAATTAAAAAAAGTCCACTTATGGATGTCAACGAACAAACTAACATTAAACATCGAAAAGACTTACTACATCTTATTTGGAAGCAAATCATCAAATGATATTCAGCTACAGATAGACAACATCAACATCAGTAATAAAAATGATGGCAAATTTCTTGGCCTATTCCTAGACAAGAGACTCAACTTCAGCACCCACATTCAACACATAACTAAGAAAGTCTCTAAGACAGTTGGTATACTCTCCAAAATCAAATATTATGTTCCTAACTCTGCTCTCCTCTCACTATATTATGCACTAATCTACCCCTATCTTAATTATGGTATCTGTGCATGGGGGTCTACCACTGCAAACCACCTTAAGCCCATCATCACACAGCAAAAATCTGCTATCAGAATAATAACTAACTCTGCTTTCAGACATCACTCAGCTCCATTGTTTAAATCCCTGCTAAATTGCTAAATATTAAATATTAACTAAATATTATTAATATTTAGCTAAATATTAACTCCCTCCACACATTCTCTTGTGTCAACTACATTTACAAAACCCTGTTCTCAAATGCAAATCATGCTCTGAAACTCTCCCTGGACAGATGTAATAGGACCCATTATCACCACACCAGAAATAAATATCTCTTTGATATCCCCAGGGTCAAACTTAATCTGTGTAAACACTCTATGCAAATTAAGGGACCTAGTCTATGGAACTCACTCCCTAGTGAATTGAAAAACTAAAACTTTTGCCTTATTTAAAAGCAAAACCAAAAAGTACCTAACTTCATCTTCTTAGTTTCCTACACTGAGCTTTAAATTTGCTCTGTACCTAGTGTTACCCAATCTCCTAATTTTTATGTAATATCAAACAACCTTATCATTGTGTTCATTGCTGTCTTCTTCTATGTGCTAGCCATATGCTGTATTGTGACTACCAATTTTTGTCAACTACCATTCAAGCTGTCATTGCAACCAATCTTATATTGTTTCTGCTGTATTGTGCCTACCAATTTTTTGTCAACTACCATTCAAGCTGTCATTGCAATCAATCTCAGCTACATATGTGCTTTAATATACTGTACCTACAATTTTCTCTCATCTTTTTTTTCATTTCATGTAATCTGTTATCATTTTTTTGTCTATAATTTTTGCAAGTATTTACCTCCTTAAAATTTTCTTAGATTAAGGACCTGCCCGAAACGCTGCGCGTGCTAGTGGCTTTACAAGACTGTAATTACCATATTTGTATCCTCACATTCCTTATGTACATTCTTGTATATGCATAAATAAATAAATAAATAAGTATAATAAAAGAGAATTTGTTGTCAATACCTTCAATCAAGGCACTAACATCATCGAAGTGTTTACCTAAGGATCTAACGTTCAAATTGATTACAGAGATATTGTGATTATGAGTTAATACATTGTTTACATCATGTGCTGCAAAATATCTGCAATTTAGATCATTAAATTGATTATTGTCATAGATAGTGGATAAGAGGTTAAGTTCTGGGTCTATACTTGACTGCATAAAAAAAGCTGATTGCAGGAAAAACAAGAAAAAAAAAGAAAAAAATGTACACAATACTGTACCAAACAAACACAAAAGGGGCTTACAGGGGTACAATGGAGTAAGGGAGTATGGCTAGGCTAGGAAACCTAGGTAATAAATGAGATTAAAGAAAAAAACATAAACATGGACTATACAAAACACAAGATACAGATATACAAAACAAAAATATAAACAAGACTAAGCAATACAAAAAAAAAAATTGAGCAAAAATGAAAAATGAGGTAGATTGCTTACAGGTACTCTCAGGTACACTGTAAGTAACAATAGACAGATAATATGTATCAATATAGAAAAGAATGTCACGATACAATAAGATAAGTAATTACATGAACAGATGAAAGACAAATCTGCTGTAAAATAGAAAGTAATTATAGCAAAACACAACAATATAATAATATAACAATACAATAAGAGCTTACAAAGTATTGAGTCTGCTAAATTAGAGAATAATTATGGCAAGACACAACAATAAATGCAAGTAAACAAAGAATTGAAACAATTAGAGGTAGAATTAAGGTCACTAGATAGCCATGGAGGATACACAAGTTTGGCGGAGAGAACAAAAAATCAGTAGAGACTGTCAAGATGAATATATAAGAAAATTTGACAAATGATAATTGTAAAGTAAAATAATCTTAAAGATAATAAATTTTATGAAGCTTAGTTTTAACTTATAATTATTATGAACTTAATTAAAAGAACAAAAATGAGATCAATAATTGATTTCAATAAATGACATAGATCAATACAAATAAATTTAAAATATAAATGGAATAGGGTAAGATTAGATTTAAGAGTAAAATTTTACAATGAAACTGAAGTAGATGCTTGCATAAGTGCATGGAGACTTGATGGATTATTTAGGAAATTATATGAATAAGAGAACATTAGGTAAATGGTAAGGCAGAGACAGCACCTTAGACAAAGTTAGATTAAGTTAGGTTAGGCTCAGGCACTGAAAGAGTTATTTTAAGTACGGGCATTGGTCGGGTTCAGGTTTTCAGATATACCACAATCACTTAAAAGGCCAGGAGTTGTTGGTCACATTTTATTTCATATCTTTTTCCTGTACCTTCTTTCTTCGCAAAAATCGTACCATTCCTAGTGTAGCACTGCTTGATAAGACCAGGTTTTTGTTTGCGAATTTGGCGCAGCCTGTAGAGGAGGGATCCACGCTGCTTTGTAAGACACTCATTTATATAGAGGTTTTTTTGCTTAGCAGCTGTTTGTATGAGGTCAAACTTCGCAGAGGGATTTGTAAGTTTGATGAGCATTCTCCTGTTACGGGGATTGTTTTTATCTATCCTAATAGCCGATTTGATTTGAACATTGACACTGATCTTTGAATTAATTAGGGTGTTGGCTATGTTACAGCAATCCTTACCTTGTTGTTCATCAGGTAGATCAGTAGAGCTAATTATCAGGGAGTCATGAAGTTGTTGTTGCTCTTGGTCATCTTCGGAAGCCGCCTGGTGAGTCTGAAGGAGATTGGTCTGTTTTTCCAGCTTTTGAAGGAGGTCACTTTGAGCTGTGAGGGTTTCTTCGGCCTGAATCGTACGTATTTGATCCATTGCATCATTTGCAACAGTTTGTATGTTGAGAATTTCTTGGTTGTTGTTCATCGACGATTTAAGGAGGCGGTCTATGGTATGTTGTTGTCGGGTGACTGTGTCTTGGAGGGCCAAAATAGCTTCTGATTGCATTTTCACAAGGTTGTCCAGTTTCTGGAGCCATGGATTACTTCGGAGAGGTTTGAAGTTTATACAGGGAGCCATAGATTGAGTGAATTCTACAGCTAGAGATCCGAGGTGAGTTGAAGGGGGGGAGTGAGGAGGGGGAGCGGATGCTGTGGGACATTAGGATGTGGGATGCTAAGCGGACATCTTAATACTGTGTCTCAAAATACTGATTGGAAAGTAAAAGGATGATGATATTGATGCTGTCTTAAGTGGAATGAATTAATTGTTATTTCAGAGGAAACAAAGAGCTCAAAAATAGTGGTAGAGTAATAAGATTAAAAATATCAGGATGTGAAAGAAAGCATAAAAACAGGGACAACTTGATTTTTCAAACAAGGATTATACATGTATATGTTGGTTGCATATGAGAATAATGCTACTTTTATGAGCCAAAATGCCTTTCGGCAATTTCCTATATTCTTATATTATTTTATAACATTATCTGGATATATATAACCATCAAATATTACCATTGTACTGATTTGATTGAAAGGTACAAAATTAGAACTAGATTAAACAAAAATTAACACATACCAGCTTTAAGCATGTTCTTAGTGTTGTTGTTATATTTTGAGAAGTAGGAAAATACTTGCTCTGCCTCCTCCCCAGATGTCAGGCCACTTCCTTCTTGCCACCGCCCTCCATACAAAACCTTTGACATAATAGCATAACGTTTGTTAAAAACTACCTACTGTATTAACAATTTGCATTTAACATAGATAAATCCTTACATATAAGAGTTTAAAAGAAATTATATTTTCCAACTTACAGTAAAACAAAGTCAAAATATTATTACAGTATTAGATTATTTACCTGACAATACCAAGAATGTCCTTTGGCATGTAGGACTCCTAAAAAAAGGCTTTCCTTGCCCAAGTGAGAACTTCTGTTCTCTTGATGAAATCTTTAAGGCCCATGGCCAGTATTTACAGATGATATCCTGGCATATGAAGGACACATTTTGTAAACGGTTCATTTGCAAATAGTGGGCATAACTGTAGAGCTCTCCCTGATACATATTTAATGCAGCAAGAATAATTCCATGTCGACAGGAAGCCATGCTTATGCCGGTTTCATCCAAACTTCTAAATGAAACAGGTTTATTTTTGGCAGCTTTCAATGTCGACACTCCACACATATGGCTACTTTGTTGGACAAAAGTAAAATTATATATATATATATATATATATATATATATATATATATATATATATATATATATTATATTATATATATATATATATATATATATATATAATTATATATATATATATATTTTTCATCATATATATATAGTAATATTTTTCATCATTCTATATGCATTCCATATATTTTATAGATTTTTTTGAACATGATATAGTTAGGAACCGTCCAATTTATATACATTATTGATAATGTCTCAAGCTAATATATAAAGGTACTCTTCAAATATGGTATGGGTAAAAACCTGGTATTTAGGTCTTAGGTTTCTATTTGAAAACCTGTTTTTAGGCTTTCGAACAGATGTAAAAATATTCTTACTTGAGTTTTAAGGTTTTGAATAGTGGAAACGTGATCTTGAAATTCTTTGTCACAAGCGAAGATACCACTAGAATAATATGAGTTTCTGATCCCTCTGGAATGATATTAAATTAATGAATGTTCATTGTGTGAGACATTTTGATGACAGTTAAACATCATTTCACTTAAAAACTAATTCAACTACCCAAGCTGGCATTGACATCATAATCCCTCCTATTCTAAATGAATGTATATAGTGAAATAAATATTTTTTAATTAGTAAAGCCTTAGTCCAAATAAAAAAATTCAACTGAAGTTGAAAGGCAAGTAATAAAGGTGTAATCAGTTAACAATTAAAAAAAATTTGATTAAAAGTTGCATGACACTATATAAATATTATACAGTGCTGTGTTTATAGTACTACAAACATATTACTACACCTTACATTATACCTTAACAATCATGAGCAGCATTAAATATTTTAACTTGAATATTTACCTCCCAACTTTGTTGTAACGATACAGTTTCTTGTTGCCAGGAATATGTACAGCCACAGGTGTTGTATCACATGCAGGGCACCCCTTGTCAAATTCTCCTTTTATTCTCCCAAGTTCATACTGATGGAAACGCCATTCAAAGAAGACTCTTTTTGTTGTCTCAAAATTGATGGGACCATGCTAAGATGTAAAATGTGTGTAAGTAATTATCAAAAAGTGCCAAGCAGTGGCATGTTAAGCAACAGACTATAAATACCTGCAGGAAATGAAAATAAACTTACATGAGCATTACATAAAAAGAGAAATTGTTAAAGAGTGGTAATCCATTTCCATTTCTTATGATATTAGACATATATAATATATATTTAGAATATTCATGCTATTTATTAATTTAATAATATTTAACCCTATTTCTTAAATAATGACAATGGATTTGCTTAGTAACAAACTTAGTTTTTAAGTTTATACACCAATTTAATACTTGCACTATTAAAACAGTAATGGTATGAAAACTTACACGCCCTCGAGAAGCACCAAATAATTCCAGTGCACTAACTAATGCCTGAAGAGAAGTTCCAGGGCTGCTTCTCTTGAGAAAATGCCAGGAATCCAATATATTTATGCTGTAGAAAGTGCTACTATTTCTTCCAGTTGAATAAAAACCAGACTGATGCATGGCTTTCCCAAGTTCTTCATCTACATATCCGCACTTGCACCTAAATATTGGGGTATACAGATCATACCTTCCTGCCCCCCACAAAAAAAATAAAAAAAATTGGAGTAAAACAATTTTATTTGGCAAGGGATTCAAGTGTGGCTATCAATATATGTGTAAACCAACCCATAAACAATTCTCTGTATGGTTATAAATGCATATGTGATATAAATACGTCTTCATAAGTGAAGATACAGTGGTAAAGAGAGTGAAGTATAAATGGTTATATTGATGAAGACTGTAGCCTGGGTCACCTGAGAAATGCCAGCTACCAATACTAGTATCAAATAAATGTTTCTTAAAGTAACCTACCACTTAAAGTTACAAAGATGAACAAATTATTGGAGCTTAAAGTTGTAAACTTGCTCTCACTGCAGTTCGGGCAGGAATTAGGTGGATGTGCTGGTACAACAGGCTCTGGTAACAATTAAATTTACAAGATCAGCTATGCAGCAAAATAAATACATGTTTCAATCATTACATTTTAAATTACTAATAATTTTTTTAGCATTAACTGGAGTTACATGAAAGATTTATATTTAATAACAAATAAAAATTCATTTATTTAAATAAAAATATGTAATTAATGAGGTAATCAATAATTAATGAGCAAAATGACCAATACAAAAACTACTAAAAAAATTATATGAACTAAATAAAATTTTAAAACACTGCTTGGTTTAGGATAGAAATGAGAGTATAAGAAACAGACTACAGGTACATTACTTACTCCAGTGAATGACATTCCCATCTGAACACACAGTTTGTGTTGGGTCTAAAGGCTCGAAGAACCCATTTTTCCAGCAGAATCGCTGGTGGAAAGGCATTACAAAATGCTGCTGCTGATCACATTTATGACACAAAAAATGAAAGCAGTCTTCACATTTTATGCTTGCCTCACAACTTCTACATTGTACACAACATTTGCCTGGTTTTCCAAAAATAATGTAATTATGTACTTTGAATGGTAATACTGGATTTAGAAATATTGTATACCAAGTTTAAAAATGACAAACACCTAAGTGTATTCAGAGATTGACATTAATCATGCATTTCATAATTACATTGAAATTTATCCATAATTACACACTAAGGATGTTATTTACCTTTATCTGGAACACCCAACTTCGACAATGTCCAGCTAAACAACATTGACCTACGTTCTCCCTATTTAATCTCACTATTTTTTCTTCTTTTTTGCCAATCAGAAATGCTTGCTTGAGAATCATAAATTTCCTCCAGTTCTGCAGCAAGTACTTTGAAATATGGGATTCTAAATTAGTCAGGAAAATCTTCAAGAGCAAATAGATGTAATAAATAAAAGTGTATTTTATACATATTAAATAAGCATCTAGAACAACTGACAGCTTTCAGTAATGTGTTAGTTAGACTATGATATATATATATATATATAATATATATATATTATATATATATATAGTAGATACTAGGTACTAAGATTATATTACATTACATAGTTCAAATAGGGATGTACCAGAATTCAATGATTTTGGTGTTTGTTCTGCAGCTGGTAAATATGTTTGAGTATATTTGGTACACTAGTTGAGAAGTCAGAACTTTGAATGTGTGGAGGTGAAAGAGAAGCAGGCAGAAGAGCTGTTTGGCAGAAAATCAACCTTTAAGTATGGTAATTCCACAACACTTTATCTATTTTTAATTTGTAAACTATCTACATTTTTTTGCTGTCTATGACCATCGCTGCCCCTATCTCCACCGAACACCGGTGTATTTGCGGCAATGCAAGGGCAGACCAATATGGCAGCCATGGCCTAATCTGTCATAAGACACAGGGAAAGATTGCCAGATATGAAGCAGTCAATGACATTATCAAAAAAAGTTTGGCTAGTTTGGTTCAGATGTATTACAAACAAAGAGCAACGGTTTCAAGTTCAACAAACCAAAATGTAGGGCTGACAACAGGAAATTATTTTTGACCCAGAGGGTTATTAACACATGGAACTGCCTACCCACCAGAGCTGTAACTGGCAAAACTGTGCTGAATTTCTAAATATACCCAAAAAAAGATCATAAAGGCAAATGGGGGGAATTTCGACAAGCCGCGGGCTTCCTGTACTCTTCTAGGCTACTAGATTTTGTGGCATTCAGGTAAATATCTGTTTTCAAAGGAGAAGTTTACTATAACCTTGGATTATCTATAAACAAATTTTGAATAATAAAACACCAAAAACCTAAATAATTTTAAGTCTGAGGCAAAATGAAATCTACACTAGCAATTAAACCTATCATTATACTATGATATAGGAACACACAAACATGGGTCATGGAATAAATAACTAAATAAAAAATTACCTCCTGATAAGTTTGAACGTTGTGTTTGATTGATTTCAATAATCCTGCAGTAATTTTCTCCTTTTCCTTTCTTGTTTGAAGGCTTCAGATAATTTAGGTCCTCAATATTTAAACTTCGCTTCATATATTCACATTTTTTCTGGAGAGCTGAGTTTATTTTCAAATATTCACGATGAAGGTTCTCTTTAGCTAAAATTGCTAGTGTCTGGAGACCTTCTGTTAAAAAAATATACATTCTCAATAGGATACATTATAACTGTAGCAAGAGAAGCTACATTAAATGTTTTGATGTAATTGTCTAAACCAATGATCAAAGTGATAGAAATTATAATGGGATGATAGATTTCAAGCCAATTATGCTGAGCATAGAAAAAAAATTCTGTTGTTATTGTTAAAACAAAGACTTACTGTATTACACAAGGTTGTAAACTTTGATATTAATGTATTATAAAGGCCATAATCAAATGATTTTATAAACAATACCATCATTATTGTCCGGAGTTATTCTTGGTACATCTGGTAAGTAAAGATAGTTTTCAGGAGCCAAGAACGAATCTGCCAAAAAAATATTGGACGTTGTACATTCCAATTTGTTACAATAGCCTAGTACTGCATACTAATACAAATTAAAAAACAAATTGGAAATAATAGCTAGGCTAACCTAACACAATGACATAACATAACACATCTTTATTTGTAATTTTGTTAAAAGCTGATTAAATGTTTTTTTACCTGCTAGTATGCTGGCTGGGGTCGATCTTCCAGGCATATTTATTCTATTGACTTGTGGTCTTAATGCTGCCGCAGTAAAAGGATTTGTGACAGACATTGTACTGCTTTCTGTATCATCTACCTATTACAAATACAAATACAATTATTTATTCAGGTAAAGTACATACATACAAGGTAAGATACAAAAGTAGATGGATTTATAGATAGAGCTAGTACATACAATGCCTAAAGCCACTATTACGCAAAGTGTTTCGGGCAGGAAAAACACTAAGACTAAAACTTAATACTAAAAGAGATTAAAGTATAAATTGTGTTGAAAAAAATAAGAAAAAAATGGAAAAAAAGGGAGGGGGGGGGATGAAACATGGCAGAAAAAAAGTAAAATACAATTTGGTCAACAAACAGCATTGTTTTAAATAGAAGAGATGGGTTAATATTTTGGGGGTTAGGTTACATTGAGTTAATTAGGTAGTACTTTGTTTTTAACTTAAACTAGTGGGGAGAGGTACAGTCTTTAACATAATTGGGAAGGCCACATTCGAGGTCCCTTGATTTGTAAAGTATTTCTAGTTTAACTAAGTCGTACTCTTGGAATATCAAATAGGTATTTGTTTCTGGTGTGGTGCTCATGGGATCTGTTACAACCTTCTAGGAAGCTTATTATTTTATTTATTTATTTATTTATTTATGCATATACAAGAATGTACATAAGGAATGTGAGGATACAATTATGGTAATTACAGTCTTGTAAAGCCACTAGCACGCGCAGCGTTTCGGGCAGTACCTATTATAAAAAACATAATTGATAAAAATATGCTGCATACTAAAAACGTATTGGAATGTGTATACCAATATGCAGTAAAATATATTCTTCCTACGCATAACAAGCAAAACTTTAATACTGCAACAAGTTTTTGAAAATTATTTAACTAAACAGCAATGAAACATTTGCATTCTTTTCAATTAGTAAAATATTACATATGAAGGAATTATTTACATAAATGCCGAGAAAACTTTACATACCATGCCCAAATCTAGGATCTTCTTCTTGATAGTAGGTGCAGTTTGCATGAAGGATTTGTTCTCCCGATGACTGCAAAATCTAGGATCACGTGTGTTATTGTTTTTGAACGAATGATCACATGTTTACATTCATTGCGATGAAACTAACAACTTTTAATTATATGCAGCTTTTTATATCAACTGTTTTACTTAAATTATTTTCTGTTATAGGTTCTAAATACTGTCTCCACTCGATCATACGGACTATATGGGAAGGACCCTCAGCCAGATTATCACATTTTTTGGATAATGGTACTTTTTCACCTACGAGACCAAAAGTGACAATTTCCAACTACTTTTATACTACAAACAACATAATTTGAATTGCCTTGCCACATATAATTATTAAATATTCAACTAGAAACCTCAACTTACCTTGTTGGTGTTCGTCTTCTTGATTGATGCCACACATCTTGAAGTTAAGAATTCTTAACAATTTACGTAACCTATACTAACACAACACTTAAAATTACTGTACAGTTCATTAAGCAAAGTTAGTTTTGACTGCCAGCTGCTGAAGCCTCACTGGTTGAAGGCATTTGGGTTGCCTGTGAGGCTTCGCTTGTTGAAGGCGCTTGCATGCGCCTCACTTGTTGAAGCGCTTGCATGTCCTCACTTGTTGAAGGCGCTTGGCTTGCCTGTGAAGCCTCACTTGTTGAAGGCATTTGGCTTGCTTGTGACGCCTCGCTTGTTGAAGGCGCTTGCTTGCTTGCTCCTCACTTGTTGAAGGCGCTTGGCTTGCCTATGGCGCCTCACTTGTTGAAGGCGCTTGCTCCTCACTTGTTGAAGGCGCTTGCTCCTCACTTGTTGAAGGCGCTTGGCTTGCCTATGGCGCCTCACTTGTTGAAGGCATTTGGCTGCCTGTGACGCCTCACAGGTTGAACAACACATAACTTGTCTTTAATTGCTAGGACAACCTTCTTCCTCTTAACACCTCCAGAACGATTGATGCTGCTACCAGACATAGTGTTGGCCAAAAATATTCAAAGTTACTATGAAAAAAAAAAGTTATTTTAAAAAATATTTCACTAATGGCGCAGCACTGTGTATAACACGAGGGACGGACGCACATGGGTTGACCAGTGTTGGACGGGTCCACTTGGGGTGGGGCAGCTATAGTGCGTTACGTAGGCCGCCAGGATAGGCCGAATATTCATCCGGCCAAGCCAGCTTTTATCCGGTTCCTGTGGCCATTTTGGCCGGATATTGTGATAACTTTATCCGATCACGATTTTGGCCGTATAAGGGCGTTTTCCGGATGTTTGAATCCCGGATAATCGCGGGGTTACAGTATAACTAATATTTGCTTCTTTCTTATGCCATTTGTAATTAATGTCATAAAGCTTTATCATCTGAATGCACCAAACTGTGCCTTTTCATATTTCCAAACGGAAGTCGAACACCTGAAAATGAATATATCCATGAAAACTGAATCAAGTCCTACTATTTGGAGAATTGTTAGTTCTTTTTCATACTAATATGTCTAGTTTGTGTCATATAAGTATTCATCCCGATGGTTGGTAAATATTGGTGAAACAGAAGGATAAAAGTCAAACATCTGTTAACTTTTCTTTTAAAGTACTGTATAGCTGGAAAATATCAAGGCAAACCTTCGACAATCTGCCGATTTCCTTTCCTCTTCAAGGCTACTATTGTTAGTGTCTGTCACGGCAAACCTATGTAAAATCGGAAAAAAAATTTCAACAGGACCCTGCACTAGAGTTGATGTTGGGAGATGCTCTGCTTCGTGGCTGATGGATTAATATTTGACTGTTGGTCAGGACTTGAGCATTGTTAATTACAGTTACACTCTGTTGGAGCACTAGACGGTCAATGGTCGTCGTTCTTCTTTATGATAGGTTCAGTTTATTGTTTAGTCACGGGAGACATCTCCCGTCAGGCAGGGTGCGATCGCACCTCCACAGATCTCCAGTATCATCTACTGATACTGGTAATGGCTCAGAGAGGGCATCCACTTATGGGCTACTCATGGCTGTGCCATTTTTTGGGTGGCTTAATCTTCATCAATCACCAATCAATCAATCTATTGTTTAGTGGCCAGTATTATTCAGTTTATTGGCCAGTGCATGGGCATCAGTTCTCATTGACGAACGAGCAAAAATTAGAAGGATTTAAATCGTAATTTAAATAGTTATCTCATTCCTTCTTTCCTTTGAATGTCAGTGACTGTGCTTCTGCTATGCTTAATTGCCTCAAAAGTGGCCAATTTTCATGATACCTTAAATTATAAAGGCAAAATTTGGGCCGAGTATACAAGTATAAGCAAAATTGACTGAGTATCCACAAAAATTAAGAAAAGAAAACAGCACACCTGTTTCATTAAAGAAAACGTATTCCTCGTTTCGGGGAGAATATTCTAGGGAGGCCAGCCGGTAACTGGAACAGCCCGGTAAGTGCATTTATGTACTAAATGCGTAAGTATGAAAATGTGCTTATTACACTTAGTATTAAAACGTACTGTCTATTCGGAGGATGGCTTGTAGGGAGTGCATTGATTTAGATTTTGTTTAGTTTTTGAATAAACCATTTAGCTATTAAATTGTCCTTTTATTAATTTCCATTTTGTGTAATTTATGTGGATGGTTCCGTACCACGTGTGTAACCGGAGAGGCCGAGTTGAGTTGGACGCCGATTCTATCACCGAATCAGAATTTATTATTCCCTTTGATTGTTAATTAATTTCACACTTACGGATATCCAAGTCATATATTACAAGTGGGGATAAGCCCCAAAGTATATTAATGTGCATGATCGATCCAGACCTCGATCATTGCTCAGTGTTACTGGTCTGGTGGAGCCAGCGAAGGCGATTCCAGAGCTTTGCTAGAAGTCTATTTCATGTCATACGGGTTGTAGAATCTTAAGTCGGTCAATCGTCTTAAGACCATGTGGCGTGTCTGTCTGGGGAACAGACAGACACAACACAGTGGAAGCATACATATACTATACATCACTAGACCTACTAGAATCACTGATAGCACTGCCACGACTCTAGATCACATCTGGACCAACATAACCTCTCCGCTTACTTCAGGTATAATCACCGATAGCACTACAGACCATTACCCCACATTTCTCTTAACTAACATTAGCAAACCACCTCTAGAAACAAGGGAGTTAAGCTTTAGGCTGCACAATGAAACTGCTATAAACAATTTTATAACTGCTGCTGATAATGTCAACTGGGAGTCCGAGTTAGGTAACATAGGGGACATCAACCTAGCAGTGCAATCTTTTAAGATCAGATATTATGATCTGCAAGCAGTCAATGAGCAGTGCAATCTTTCTAAGATCAGATATTATGTACCACGCCCTGCCCTGGTGACTCTCTATTACTCCCTTATCTATCCATATCTCAACTATGGTATTTGTGCTTGGGGCTCTACTACCCAAAATCACTTACGTCCTCTAATTACTCAACACAAAGCTGCTATTAGGACAATATCCAATTCTGGCCCCAGACATCACTCGGTACCCCTACTCAAATCCCTGAATATGTTAGACATTAAGTCACTGCACATTCTCTCATGTGTATTATACATATATAAAACGCTAAACTGTAATGCCAATCCTGATCTCAAAAGCTTCATAGAAGGTTGTAACAGAACCCATGAGCACCACACCAGAAATAAATACAGTTTTGATATTCCTAGAGTACGACTTAATCAAACCAGAAATGCTCTACAAATCAAGGGGCCCAGAATGTGGAATGACCTTCCCAACCATGTTAAAGACAGTACCTCTCTCAACCAGTTTAAGTTAAAAACGAAGCTATACCTAATAAATTCCCTGTAACCTACCTTACCCCTCTATTATCAACCCATGTATGTTTTTTTTTTTTTTTTTTCAAATCAACACTGTTTTAATGTAATTTTCTGTAATAATTTGAAACTGTATTTGTGCTGTTTTTTCAACAATGTTCCTCTCTCTTTTACCTCTATTTTTATTTGTACTCAACGCATTTTTTTCTTTTTACCCATTAGTTTTAAGCTTTAGTCAGTAGTGTTTTTTCCTGCCCGAAACGCTTTGCGTAATAGTGGCTTTAGGCATTGTATGTACTAGCTCTATCTATAAAGCCAACAAACTTTGTAAAATCTCTTTATGTATGTACCTTTGCCTAAAAAAAAATTATTATTATTATTATTATTATTATTTTCTACAAACAACTCTTAGCCTTTATAACACCCACTGTCCTATGCTTACAAAACAAGTCACAAGCAAAAGGCTTAACAATCCTTGGCTTACAAAGGGAATACTTAAATCCATTAACAAAAAACATGACCTTGAGAAGAAGTATAGGTTAGGAATTGTCTCCAAAGAATTCTCAAAGAATTACTCATTATTGCTATCTAAGATAATTAGACGAGCCAAAACTAAATACTACGAATATAAATTTACCCAAATAAAAAGCAACATTAAACAAACTTGGAGCACAATTTCACAAATATTGGGATGAAAGAAATCTTTAAATAACAAACCGACTCTCCTGTCTAATAACGATGGTCAGCTTTCAGCCTCTGATTCTGCTATTGAGTTCAATAGGTTCTTCTCTTCCATTGGTTCATCCCTTGCAAATGATATTCCATCTTCCAGTACTGACATTAAGGACTATCTTACAGGTAACTATCCACAGTCTCTGTACCTAAAGCCTATTAACTCCACTGACGTCAATGAGATAATCCTTTCCCTTAAAACCAAGTCTAGTGCCCTTGAGGAGATACCAACTTTAATTTACAAAAAAGCCTCCAGATCTTTAGCCCCTGCTATTGCTTTGCTCTTCAACAAGTCACTTGAACTCCAAACCTTTCCAGATATTCTAAAAAAAGCGAGAGTAACGCCTGTCCACAAATGTGGTGATCCCACAGATGTTAACAACTACAGACCTATATCAATCCTGCCAAACTTGTCAAAAATTTTGAAAAACTAATCTATAAGCAGCTTTACTCATATCTAGCCAAACTCAATATACTTAGCCCTTGCCAATATGGCTTCAGACCCAAAAAAAGCACTAACGATGCACTTATTAGTATGCTTAACTCGATTCATACAGCTCTTGATAAAAAGGAGTTCCCTGTTGGGTTATTTGTGGACCTGCGTAAAGCTTTTGATACTGTCAACCACCAAAACCTTCTTCTTAAATTACATCATTATGGAGTCAGAGGACACTCCCTACAATACCTCAAATCCTACCTTACTGACAGGCTCCAATATGTTTCTGTGAATAATACAATTTCTCCCACCCTACCCATCAACATTGGTGTTCCTCAGGGCAGCATACTTGGCCCTCTCCTCTTTCTCATCTACATTAATGACCTTCCAAATGCCTCCCAACACCTCAAACCAATTCTATTTGCTGACGACACAACCTTCATTTACTCCAGTCCTGACCCCCTTGCTCTAAATGCCACAGTAAATACTGAGCTAAATAAAGTCCATCTGTGGCTAACTGCCAACA